>NC_051224.1:4155000-4407500 GCF_015220715.1 Pygocentrus nattereri
TACAAATTACACCATTCACTACTGTGCAAAATCAAAACAGTGCCATGCTAATAGCTCCACACATTAGAACTACGAACACATTCTGTGGGCGTTGTAAGGCTGTCAGATACAGACATGTGCAAACATTCGAATAACACAGGTCAAATTACATTTATTGATTTTCGGACTGGACTAAAATGTTCACACATCCTCCACAGAGAGTGAACCTAAACATGCCATCTGAACATTTTAGTCCACCGTTTCTATTTCTTTGCTTATTTGAATTTAATATGTGGGGAGAAAACTTTTGCACAGACTACAGTTTCTGCTTCTAGGTAGATACAGCCAAGCTTCCCCTTGGTAGCTGTTGGTTATCAACATGTTAGATTAACCAGCAACATTATTAGGAAGTGGCAGCAAAATCTACCAATCACATTTTGATTTACAATAACTGGGACCAATTTTGTGAGAGAATAACATCACTCCATGCCTTCTGGAAGCCCTAGATACACCACTGTCTGTAAAAAGGAGCTGTAATCTAACCAGCTGACAGTCAGTTATAAGTAGTAAACAGCAGTGGCAGTTCTATAAGAGGAATCTTTAATGAAAGACTCACTTTAAAGCAGCAACATACATGGTAAAATATGTTTTGGTACATATAAATAAAACATGTGGAAGCTACAAATGTCCATGTTTAAGCTAGAATGTCCCAAACAAGTTTATGTGCATCAGCGCTAACATACCATTGAAAATCCCACCGGGGTGCTAGAAATGACCCTCATACTGGAGGTGTTTTATTTCTTGTTTTTTTGGTTGTGCTTGGTCAATAATGGCTCAAATTGAAGACCTAGCTCTAATAGTCATGTTTCAGCACTACTAAACAGGATGTTGCTCGTACTACAGGCGAGAGCTGTAGCTTTTCAGTTTTTGACAACGCTGAGGCAATGCTTTTTTCTCTTAGGAGGTGGATGTCAAATTATTATAGCTTAAAGCTCAAACTGCCGTGCTTCTTGATTTTTATTTATTCATATACAAATATTCAAGAAAAAAACACACTCCAGTCCAGTCAGTCCATGTGTGGAAACATGTCCAGTTGGCCTGACTGCATGTCTTTGGACTGTGGGAGAAAACCCACGCAGACATGGGGAGAACATGCAAACTCCACGCAGATAGGACCGTGGTCACCTGGCCAGGGACTCGAACCCAGGCCTCCCTTGCTGTGAGGTGACAGCGCTACCCACCACGCCACTAGGAAAATTACAGCCAAATTAATTTATTATACTAAGGCACAATACCTACAAGAGCTTGTTTTTTTTTACTTTTTTTTTTATTATTTTTACCCGATTTTCTCCCCAATTCAGTCGTTTCCAATTCAACCCACTAGTTGGGACTCCCCCAATCACACAATGCTACCGACACTAGGAGGGTGAAGGCAGCACAGGCTTCCTCCGAGACCTGTGAAACCAGCCACCGCTTCTTTTCGAACTGCCGCTCACTAAACGTCAAGGAACAGCCGAATGCACTCGGAAGAAAGCGCCAACCCCCAGATCTGTTACGTGAGCTAACAGACGCCTGTGCTGATAGCATCGCGCTGAGTGATGGGGGAGAAGGGGGGCCATCCTACCCACCCGGAGAGAGCGAGGCCAATTATTCTGTCTTGGACTTCTGGCTACGGACGGCTGCAGCATCACCGGGGATGAGCTTGTTTAATTCTAAGGGATAAAGAGATGATGGAACAATGGTGGAATGATGGTTTTGGTAAAACTATGAACAGAAACATTAAAGCATCAATGTTATAGGTGAACGTTTGGGCGTGGGGGGGTTGTGGTGAGTAGAATATGGGACCTTACACTTACAATACACACTAGGGTAAAATACAGTCCTGCTCTGGTAGATTTGCCTCATGTTTTAGTGGTCACCGTCATAGCACTCAGTTAGTCTTCACAAGGCAGCTATACAGTACCTGAAGGACACTGGGCATTGTGAAAGCAGTTTCTACTGTGAGGATGTGAGTATCCTTTCAGCTCCTCAGGAAACTCCTGACCATGACAGCTTTCCATATGACGTGGACTGAATAGGCCATTTCAGCCAGAACTGCTCAGCAGCTTGGAGGCCGTGTTTCCAGCGCTGGTGCTCTAGAACACAGTTTTAAAGAGAGGTGAGGGAGAAGGTGATGAGGAAAAAGGGCTGGAATTGAACCCTGCATGATTAGCAAGGGCGTCCAGTAGGCACTCTGCATCAAGTGAAGTAGGGGCTGAGCTGCACCCCGTGTTTGGTCAACTGCTCTACAGCAGCACTCAGGCAAGAGCTTAAGAAACAGGACTGGCATTATAAACCACCTCGTTATTTTGATGTTATGCCTTAGGGGGTAAAGTGGTTTATACTGATGTGTGGGTTGTTATGCTTGGGTCTGTTTATCTTAATGTGCTCAGCACAACCTGTATTAATCAATACTGGAATAAATTAATTGAATGCACCTTTGGTGCCATATTGACGTTTCTTGATTTTCCCCTGGATTTTCTAAATATTCTTAAATAACAACACACTTACTTGACAGCTATTGGAAAGAAATGATTTGTTCTTAACCCCACCAGTTATGTTTCATTAGCTGTGAGCATTGCTTAAAGGATGTGTTCTTATATTTTATGTTTTTCTTTTTTACATGATCTCTATTTACAGGCAGCGTTTTTTGTTTTTTTTTGAAAACTCATATGTGAAAATGTAAAAATAATGTTTTTTTATCTTCAGTGTGTTCATGGTTGTGACATCATTCCATGTGGACTGTGTTTGCAAGTCCACTCCATATACAGACTGTATGGACCGGAGAATAAATGACTGGCTGCCCTCGACTGTGCCACATCCTAAAAGCAGACTTTGCTCCAACACTCTTTATATCTTCAGTGTGAATGGGCGGGGCTGGACTGCTCTGAGCTGAAGTGGTGTTTATATGTAAATATATGTCAATGTATTGATTTTGTAATGTTACAAAACCAATTCATTCAAATCATCATTTTGCTGCTTAGTTTTCATACGTGGACAGTATGGACTGAGTAGAGAATGATACAGTTGGATTCAAAAGTTTGGGCGCCCCTGCTTAAATGATGTTTTGTTGATTTTCTGCGTCATGTATGATAATTGTATGTCTTCGTAGGCTTATATAGAAAATAAAAGACGTGTTCGTAGTCAAGGTCTGGCCTTGTTATATCCATCCATCCATTTTCTAAGCCGCTTCTCCATCAGGGTCGCAGGGGGGTGCTGGAGCCTATCCCAGCAGTCTTCGGGCGGAAGGCAGGATACACCCTGGACAGGTTGCCAGCCGATCACAGGGCAGACGGGCAGACAGACACAGACACCTAGGGGCAATGTAGCATGTCCAATTTGCCTGACTGCATGTCTTTGGACTGTGGGAGGAAACCGGAGAACCCGGAGGAAACCCACGCAGACACGGGGAGAACATGCAAACTCCACACAGAGAGGACCCCGGTCGCCCGGCCAGGGAATCAAACCCAGGCCCTCCTTGCTGTGAGGCGACAGCGCTACCCACTACGCCACCGTGCTGCCCTCGCCTTGTTATATTTTGTTGATTTATTTATTTTTTTTAAGTGTAATGAAGTTAAAACATCCGCTACAAGGTACACAATTCTGCATGTCTTTAACTTATTGGATTTAAAATTTATGATTTGTGTTTATTTATTTTTCTCCAATGTGTTGAACTAAAATTGCAGAAAATGCCATATTTGAGTTCATTCTATGTGGAAACTTGTACACTTAGGAAATCTGTCATTTGACCAGGGGTGCCTCAATTGCACAAATCCAGCAGTAAATTATTATTATTATTATTTTTTTTTTTTTTAGCAGAATCATAGTTTTTCCACAGCACAACACAGCTGAACTTGAACGTTAGGATTAAAGAACAACTTTGTTTGTATCACAGTAGGTAATCTCTCAGCACGTCTGCTTGGTCTTAGTTTAAGTACTCTCTCCAGCACTGGCGTTAACACTGTGACACACAGCTCTCCACATGAGAACGGAGAAGTGCAGCACTGCATCATTCACACGGCTACACGTCTCGCAAAAGATTAAAGTGGGTACTTTGCATTTCCACCAAATCACTCTTTTTTTTTAAGAAGCTCTCTGCAGGTTTTTCTCTCTCTTCCCCTGATGGCGTGAGTGATAGCATGAAGGCCATTGTCTCCAAGCAGGAGGTGCAGGGAGACGTGTGGTAATTCTAGTGTGTTCATCTTATTAAGTAGAGTCATCCCAGAACATAAGAGCTGGTGATGTGTGCGAGTGAAATCCAGAAATGTACCAGTGTCATACTGACATTACCAGCTGTTGGCATGACAGATGTCATAAGTGATATCCTACAGGCTAACTAGGGTGCGCTAAGCAAACATTAGCATATGATAAGCTGCCGTGGCGTGAAACATTATGGCGTGTGTCATAACAACTACCTGTAGCCATAACATGACACTGAACAAAATCTGTTATGACAACTCACAACAGGGTCTGCCATCTGCTATGACATGTTAATGACAGTAATATCAGTGTTACTGGCCATCACTAAGATTGTGGTTAGGGGAAGCAGGCATTATGACAGTTCCAAGGACCCCAAAGGGACATGGGCCAACAAAGATTGTACCTGTTTATTCTATGTGCAATTTTTAGACTTAAATAATTTTATTTCTAGTGGTTCATGCAATACAATAATTTACCCCTTACATGGCTATGGCTCAAAGTCTCAGGTGTGGCACTTAGGGTGGCAGTCGTGGGCTGGAGGTTAGGGAACTGGCCCTGTGACCGGAATGTTGCCGGTTCGATCCCCAGGGCCGACAACACATGACTGAGGTGTCCTTGAGCAAGACACCTAACCCCCCCCAACTGCTCCCCCGGTGCTGCGGATAGGGCTGCCCACCGCTCCAGGCAAATGTGCTCACTGCCCCCTAGTGTGTGTGTCTATTCACTAGTGTGTGTATGTGGTGTTTCACTTCACAGATGGGTTAAATGCAGAGGTGGAAGTTCCCCATTTGTGGGATTAATGATGTACCACTTAACTTATTATATAAGAACAGCTCAACCAGTTTGCACTGAAGTCCAATTACTGACTGAATAATAAGCTTTAGTATTTAATAAGCCTGAGATTATAAGATGTTAAAGAGTAGTTTTATATATAGTGCCAACTGCAGTGCATTGTGCGTTCGGTCACCCCTCTAGTAGCCCTTCCGTGTAAGCAGGGGCAGTCTTTGCTCTAGGCAAAGAAAGGTGGTGTATACTAGTCATTACCAACATTATAGTTGGTGCAAATCGTGTACTATGAGGGTTAATATGAGCGGGGAGAGGTGAATAGGGAGGGAGCATAGCACTCACTGTGGTGGTTGAAGTTCTTTGCTCTATCAGGTAGTCCACCAGGAGCTGTACAGTAGCATAATTCGGTGTGTCAGCACAAAGTCCAGCAAAATGAACCTGTCTTCCACTTATGATATACGATGACCTGCAGAAGCTATTTCCCTCTACAGAGTCTTTTGTTCTGAATATATTTAGACCTGTCTCTCCATGAACTTCCTCCTTCAGTCTCAGTCTGCTTTCTAGCTCTTGTGTGAGGTGTGTATGCTCAATAGTGGGAGTTGCCTTTTGATTGCGTTTTGAAATTGTGCTTTTGATGTGCAAAGAGACGCATTGAAAGCAGTGCATAAGGAGGTCTGCATGACCAAAGGAGTCTGAGTCTTTGTGTCAGATTTGTAAGATGCATTGTCTCCCCTCTTCTCCCAGGGTCAGTGCGTTTGCAAGGTGTGGTCCAGTTGGTTCTTATGTTTACTGACTGACTGTGTGCGCTGTATGCTAGTAATAATGTGTCTGCAGGAGTGTCGTATTTTTCACACATTGTCAAGACGACAATGTTCTGGCTTTGTAAAAGAAAAAGAACGCAAACTCCTGACTTTGTAAAGCTACATGTTTCCGTGTTTCTTTTTTTTTTTTTTTTAAATAAAACTGAAAGGGTAAAATCATACGTGATATAAAAGCTACATACAAGGTACTTGAGTGTTAATATTCACGCCCCCTTGACTATGTTGTGCAAGAAACATGGCAACATATTGCTACAGTAATGCTTAGTTCAGTGGAAAAAAGCATGTTGTAGTGAAGGTTTTACAAGGCTGTGTCTGTTTGCATGTGTGTGCACATATCTGTGTGTGTGTGTGTGTGTGTGTGTGTGTAGCTGTGTGTGTGTGTGTGTGTCATTCTCACTGATGAATTGTCTATGTTCTCCCCAGCAACCAGGCAGAGAGCTGGAGGAAAGAGCCTGCCATCAGAAGACCTCTCGCATCATCTATTATTGAATCAGGACAGGAGAACAGCGAGACAAGTGAAGCAGGAAAGGGGGGGGGGGGTGATGAAAGCGTGCACTGTGGATGCACAGGTTGTTTTGGTTGCAGCTCAGGACAGGAATAGACAGCGCAAGAAAGAGGGAGGGAGGGATGGATGGGGACAGAGACATGGGACAGAAAGTCCAGGGGACACAGGGAGAGAGAGAGTGAAGCAGAGAAGAAAAAGAATTCGTCAAACTCACACATCAGTTCCAACGATGCTCTGGTGGTGGACTGCCTGGAAACAGCAGCCTCGGTCTTAGTTGTATATGCTTACAAATAAAGGTGTGGAAAGGGTTCTTTGGAGTGGTGTTCCATAGAAGAACCATCTTGGTTTTTGTAAAGAACTAAAAAGTGCTACTTCTGTGGTAGTGCTCCAAACAATCTCTTCTGAGCATGTAGATGCTCAGCACTGAGGAGCATCAACATTGTAAGAGGACAGCGCTATCATTCCTATGACCCAATGGAAGGCTCTATCTTTAGTCTGTAAACCTCAGAGAAGACCCTTACTGGCCCATGCCGATTCCATCTAATTAGAATGCTATCCGGTGTTGACCAGAGGAGGATGGGTTCCCCTTCTGAGTCTTGGTTCCTCTCAAGGTTTCTTCCTCTTTTAGGGAGTTTTTCCTTGCCACCGTCGCCGCTGGCGACGCTCATGGGGGCTCGGACCCGGATTTTCTTTCTTCTTTTCTCTTCTCTCTGTAATACTGATTGTTTTGTAAAGCTGCTTTGTGACAACACCTGTTGTAAAAAGCGCTATATAAATAAATTTTGCTTGCTTGCTTGCTAGAAAGAAACAAAGCCCCAGTTAGGTCTACTCGCAGTAAAGCGTGGAGCAGCTAGTCTTTGATACTTAGTATGTGGCCTCTATTTTACTTTCCACACTTCATCATTACGCATCATTTAAAATATTCGGTTGGTTTCATTTCAAGTCAATGCACAGGCTAAACTCCAGATTGCAGTCAGAAATATGTTTTTCATTCAAACAAAGTTATCAAGATAATCTTTGCTCCTAGCTAACCTGATGACTGGGTTAAAGTGACCTCTGAGCTCTGTGTGAATACGTTTTGCTTTTCCCCCTTAAAAAAAAAAAAAATATATATATATATATATATATCTGTTGTCAGAAGAACAGGAAAAGAAAAAACCTGCTTCACTTTTAATGGAAGTCAATGGAACCAGAGTATTTCCAAGTGCTGTTTCTTTTAGTCCGTTCCTCTTGAAATTTACACACCATAAGGAGGCATTTTCAAATAACGTCAAAAACTAAAAAAAATTACAGCAGCAATATACATATATATATATATATATATATATATATATATATATATATATATATATATCGCTGCTGTCGGAACAAAACCTTGTATCTCCAAAGTGGTAACTTTACAGGAGAAGGGAAAACATGCCTTACTTTCAATGTAGGTCAATGGAACCAGAATTTTTTCCAAGTAATTTAGGTCATTTCCTTTGGTCCATTCATCATGAAATTTATGAACAATATAAACAGCAACAGGCATTTTCAAATTATGCCAAAAAATTTAAAACGACAAAAATGGTGATACAAGGTTTTGTTCCGACAGCAGCTATATATATATATATATATATATATATATATATATATGTGTGTGTGTGTGTGTGTGTGTGTGTGTGTGTGTGTGTGTGTGTGTGTGTGTGTGATGTCAAGCCTCTAACTTTTCAAAAGGTCCTAAATAGAATCAAATACAACACATTCTCCATAAATCCATAGAACACTCACAATGCAAAAAACTTTTTATTCATCTAAAGGGTTCTTTGTGTATTCATTTTCTTTACTAAAGAACCCTTGAAGAACCATTATTTTTCGGTGGCAAATCATGACTATTAGAGCTTCATTTCAGGGTACAAATGTCAAAATTTGGTCAGAATGAAAAATCCACTTGTACGATAACGTTAAATTCTGCTAGCGCCCCCATGAGGTTCCAGGAGTTCGTTCACACTAAGCTAAAAGCTCATTTGCATGAACATTTATTGGCTGTTCTAGATTAATCACAGACATATGAACCTTCTAAAACCCGTTCCGTTTTTTCCGTGAAGCTTGTGGCAGACATATCATCATAAATTTGACCTTATAGCCATTTCACAGTGGCTGTTTCAGTGGAGAGGCCTGTTTTCTGTTTCTCACAGCACATTGATAAGGCAGCATCCTAGGATTAGGTTTCGGGTTGCGGTTTAGGTTAGGATTAGGGCCACGGTTAGGGTTAGATAAGGTTGAGTAAGGTCAGGTCTTGTGTAATGGAAGTATTAGCAATACTTAATGTAAGCAATGTATCACCAGAACATCTACAAGATATTTGCTTGTATTTATATATTTATTCAGATATTTACAGTGTATTCAGATGCTGTACTACTGATATGTTGTTGTTGTTAGTAATACTCTATTAAGAGTTTATTAATCATCTATAAAGGACCGCTCCAAATAAAGTGTTACCAAACTTGTGTACAAAAGAGAAAGGAAGCCCAAGGACAGTTTTCCTTTTATAGGCTGTTATAGGCCTCAGCCAAATGATTCACTCTAACACCAGTGTTAACTCAGCGCTGATATTTGATACATTCCTGGCCTTGGTTCAGACTTCATCAAAGAAAAATTCTCACCAAGCTTTAGATCTATTATTTCCCCCCACCTGGGTATGTTAAGATTTAATACACTTACCGTTTTCATCTAATATGGCAGGTAGTTATCCTAAGCCGGTGTATTGGTTTGGGATTTAGCAAAGTATGACTCACTCACGTTCGACACAGATAGATATAAAGTCATGTTCCTCACTGATTGCTTTTATCTGTGAATCCTCGGTCACGTTTCAGACCGTTCCTGAATACACAATGTCCTGGATTTGGCTGATTAAAGTGTTGGGCGTAAGTGGGGCAGCTTTAGCACTGCTGAATGGAGACCTGTGGTGAAATCTTGATCCAGAATGACTGATCCATGTAATTGTCTCCACTCTCTTGTGTCAAAAACAAAATGTAGCAGACATCCTCATTTATGCGAGGCGAATATTACATGTCACAGCTGTCGCCAGGCTTGCTAGGAGGTTGTCAATTTGAGTTTTCAAGGCGCACTGTAAAGTCCAAGTGACAGGTCCTGCCTGTGTGCGTTCTATAGTAAACAAACCGCATCCAGTGTTTTCTGTAGCACAATTACCAGAAAGTAGACTTAAATGAATGAGTAATTTGATCGTTTAAAGCCTAATATAAGAAACAAAGCAAAGCAGAAAGGTCTGTAGGCCGCTCTAGCTTCAGCGCTCTTTTGATGGAGATATGAGCGACTGTTTGGTCTTATTTAGTCTGCTCGTGTTGAGTCATCCATCCTCACTCCTGTTTGTTTTCCTGCACTCTTGGACCCCTGAGCAGCGCTGACAGCCACTATTAAGGCAGTGAGGGATTTTTATGGCTGCCGGTGTAGTGCGGCAGTCAGTCAAGGGGGCCCTGCTCTCCTGGCACGAGCCGGCACTGGCTCTGCGGCCTGGGGGAGAGGCATCAATCACTGCCCTTACTAGACCAGCCCTCTGCACCTGGCCACCCCACCTAACAGCACCACCAGCAGCTCAAGGGTTAGAATCAATCAACATTGCGGTATGTGCAGTACCATTTATAGTTTATGTCAGAAAATGTAGATACAAAGTGTTTAAAGCAATATTCCAGACAAAATCAAAACTGTTGCCATTGTTCACAGCACTTTTCAGCCATGCTAGCTTATCTATGGGTTAATAACAGGGTGGTTTTCTATCTCACAATGTTCCAGAGCACATCATCTTCACCTACTTTGAGCTCTACTGTCAAAAGTTATTGGATTGGTTTAGAGATTTCATGTTCAGTTTGTTCCCACCCAGAAGCATGGCCACTGGAAGCACAGTGGGCAGGCATTTGACCCTCCACTTTTCAAAGTACTGGGGTGATGCCCCACCACTTCTTAATTGATCAATTCGCCAAAACAAGGGGCAGTCGTGGTCTGGAACCGGCCCTGTGACCGGAAGGTAGCCAGTTTGATCCCCAGTGCCGACAGTCCATGACTGAGGTGTCCTTGAGCAAGACACCTAACCCCCAATTGCTCCCCGGGCGCCGTGGATAGGGCTGCCCACCGCTCCGGGCAAGTGTGCTCACTGCCCCCTAGAGTGTGTGTGTGCTCACTAGTGTGTATGTGGTGTCTCACTTCACAGATGGGTTAAATGCGGAGGTGGAATTTCCCCCTTTGTGGGATTAAAAAGTGTCACTTTAAAAAAAAAGTGTCACTTAAACTGCATAAATTGCTGACCATTTCGGCTGGGTGGGTGAGACATTTCCCAAAAACACCTAGGAATTCATGAGCTCTTCGTGTTTAGTGAGAGGAGTGCCACCTAATCTGATGAATGTTTTTACTATACATGTACTTGCCTCTGCATTTGGTCACTGCAATGTTCCACACAATATTTCTCAATATTTCTCACTGCTACCTTTAGTCAGGTTTGATGTTCTTCAGAGATGTTAGTTAGCAAAGTTTGCTATATGAGCAGAATTAAAGACAAAGATGGGCACTTATTTCAAGGTGTGGCCAGATGCACTAGCTGTGCATAGGTTAAAAAACAGGCTAGTTGTAACGTGAGGGTTTACTAAGTTCAGGTTTAATGTTGAGCTTGGAAGTTACAAAGTATTTACACCTCCCCCTGAGCAGGTGTAAGTTTTGGGAAAACCACGTAAAAAGCACAAAAACATGACTTTTTGGGTTAACCAAACTAAAAGCTAAATGCTATGTGCTGTGATTTTATTTACATTTTATTTTACAGCTCTAATCATCACCCTCGTCTTAACTTGGAGCATGAAGCTAACTAAAGCTAACACCCACATCTCCAGCTCAGTGAGGCTTAGCAGCTGCTCAAAAGTCTCAACTGAAGCTGCTGTTGTGTCGATTAGCCAGAAACAGTCATTTAAAAAGCTGCATATTCGGTCATCTAGGGGGGATGAAGAATAACAGACAGTGGCCATGTATAGTTAGTTTTATGCAGTTTAGATATTTTGGCCACAGAAAAGTCAGAGCCTGCTACTCACTGCGTTTCATGACAGCAGGTTTACTGATTTACTTTATCGTCATGTTAAAACAACATATGTATCAATTAGTTGTTACTCGTTAAGACATATGTCATTTGTGGTGCAACCAAATTTAGTAACAGGATAGTTTGAAACTAATTAGCGTTGACTAAGGACTTTTATTTTATTTACAGCATTTGGCTGATGCTCTTATCCCAAGCGGCTTACAATTTGATTTTACACAGGTGGGCGAAGGTGGTGTTAGGAGTCTTGCCCAAGGACTCTCATTGGTATAGTTGAGGGTGTTTGCCCAGGCGAGGTTTGAACCCCAGTCTACAGTGTCAAAGGCAGAGATGTTACCCACTACGCTGTCCCAACCATATGTTTTATGTCCACAAACCTGGTGCAACCCAGTCCAGTTTCCTATATATTTGACATATTGTAGCCATGACATATGCTATATATAGTGCTGCTAGTTAGTTTTAGTCAGTCAGTCAGGTAATGGCCCATTTGTATTTTGTCATACAAGTTCTGGAAAGTTTTTCAATTCAGATATGTACATTAAAGGGTCAAGAGCTCTCTTGTGTCAAAGTTTACTGTAGGAGTCTTTATTGTGTGCTTTAAATAATAATAGCTTTTACACCGTTAATTGAGATTCATAGGATGCCTTTCAATGTCAGTGTAATGACAAAAGTTGGTGCCTCCTCTGAGACCTTTGCATCGGAAATTTTGATTCAAAACCCGTCACGGTTCCTGCAACTGGTGCCTAATGAGGAAAAAAAACTTAATAAGTGTTATTTTCTAGGTCTCCCAAATGCACGGACTATTATACTTGCACTTTGAATGGAGCAGTAATTAAATGCAGCCTCACGCAAATATTTGGGCATCTCGGCGGAGTTGAAGTTGTCATTTACAATTCATGCAGATCAGCTCACTAAAAACTTAATTGCTCTTTGTTCACAGAAAATAATGCGCCATATTTGAAAATGATGAATTGAAAATGTCCAGGAAGTATTTTTGTTAGTTCATGAGATAGGTGATACAGTTGTCATGCATGCTGCTCCCTCTGCTTCGCCTGGTTCAGTCGGATTTGTAACTGGTGACCCCTTCTGCACTCGCCAGTGTGAGATGGATTTGTAAGTAGGCTGGCCATCTCAGACCATGAGACAAAAGGATAGCAAGGGCTGTTTAGAATTCAGAGGGGGATTTGGCAGAGGCAGAGGCCACCCAGTCACATTTCTTCTCTCATCAATTAGGCACATTATGTTCATTATCTACAGGACAGACGGCTTTATTTTTATTTTTTAAAGGCCCTTATTTCTCATTTTTACCTCTACCCCTTGTTTTCGAGTGTCACCTTGCCCCTTACAGAGGAGGATACATTTCAGCTCCTCACTGCTGGGCTTTAGTTACATCTAGAAAATCATATGCCTTCAAAAGGGGGCAATTATTTATTATCGCCCACCCCTAGTTGTTCAGTGGTATGAAGCTGATGTCAGCTATTTGCCAGCTTCCTATTCGAATTTTATCATTCCACCTTAAATGGAGCAGCAGTTGCATCAGGACTGCTGGACTATTAAAGGTGGAATGGGAAATTCAGCCGTCTATCTACTGAGACATCAGTATTTGACTAGCTATATTTATGCTTGTTATGAAGAAAAGCACCATAATACACTGAAACGACATTAAACTAAACTAATATAATGCTTATTATAATTTTTAATAGAGAAAATTCTCACATTTGTGGGTTTCTTTGGTCACTTGCGCAGCCATCTTGCTGATTATTTTTTATTTTATTTATTATGGGGCACAAAAATGTTTACAAGTCCCTTGTGGTAGGTCTGAGTTCATTCCTAAGTCATTATTTATGAATTTTAGTTAAGTCTTATTAGCTTGTAATGTTCATATGTAAAAATACATGCGCTGCATGTCCACTATACAGGGTGCAGCTTTAAGTTAGGCCCTCAGTTATTGCCCACTATCCGAGATAGGCCTTCAAGCTAGTACATATGACATACAGAAGAATCAGTCTTGCTCTGTTTGTTTCCGCTGGCTTTACCTTTCACTTTTGACCAGTCAATAAACCCGTTCACGAGCCACAGAGAGATTCCATCAACTAAAGGGGCAGCCAATTTGGAAAATGTAACCATTGCTACACTTGGAAACGTGCCTACTCATGCACAATAGTCCCCAAAATGAGATTTTAAAGTTGAAAGACGAGGAAAATCCCTTTCTTATGATGTGTCCCTAAGCTGGAGGGAAGGTTTGAACAACTACAAGCCCTTTGAGGAGAGGGTATTTAAATTTAGAAGAAAGACAGACAGACAGACAGCTGACGCTGCTGCTACAAGGTCACATATTGGCCGTGTTTATTAGCATCCACATTAGTGCATTTCTTTACCACAGGGGAGGGGATTCACAGTGGCTGTGTGATGTGCTTGCACAATGCCTGCTGGGTACTGTAGTGCGAAAACCTTGATGAATGAAAATACAAAACGGATAGAGAAAACATGCAATGCTCTGCTACAGAATACTACACGGCACGACAGGAAACCATATTAAATCAGTTTTAGGCCGGAATGCCCTTGTAAATAACTTGCTAAAAACAAATCTATTAACTTTACTTGTTGTATTGTCCAGTTGGCTAACTAGAGAGCCTGCACACCATCCAAACTACAGCCTTTTGGGTGTGTTTTAGGCTGTTTAATAAAATTCAAAGGTTTTTTTTTCCATATTCTTTATCTAGTTTATATAGAATGGTATGTTTGGCAACTCAGGTTGAAGAAATGATTTACATTCACAGGCTTTTCAAATGAAAGACCTCTCTGTGAAAACGGCACTGCAGCGCATGACTCACAGAGTCGACAGGGAAGGTCACTAACGTTTAATTTGTCTGTCATATTAAAGGGCCAATATCATGGAAACATTAGTTGCTCTTTAGAAATAAAGGTTGGATGCAATTAATAAACATTGCTAAAGTTTCTAAATGTACCAAGTGCTCTCTGATCCATACAGTCCAACTAAGCCATACAAACATTTTGACATTTTAAGTTCATTGCTTTTGTGATGAATACACCAATCAGGCATAACATTCTGACCACCTCCTTGTTTCTACACTCATTGTCCACTTTATCAGCTCCACTTACTGTATAGCTGCACTCTGTAGTTCTACAGTTACAGACTGTAGTCCATCTGTTTCTGATACTCTGTTACCCTGTTCTTCAGTGGTCAGGACCCCCATGGACCCTCACAGAGCAGGTACTTTTTGGGTGGTGGGTCATTCTCAGCACTGCAGTAACACTGATGTGATGATGGTGGTTAGTGGAGTTAGTGCGTGTTGTGCTGGTGCGAGTGGATCAGACACAGCAGTGCTGCTGGAGTTTTTAAACACTGGGTCCACTCACTGTCCACTCTATTAGACACTCCTACCTTGTCGGTCCACCTTGTAGATGTAAAGTCAGAGACGACAGCTGCACAGTTTGTGTTGGTCATCCTCTAGTCCTTCATCAGTGATCACAGGATGCTGTCCACAGGACACTGCCCACAGGATGCTGCCCACAGGACGCTGTTGGCTGGCTATTTTTGGTTGGTGGACTATTCTCAGTCCAGCAGCAACACTGAGGTGTTTAAAATCTGTAGCTGCGCTGGTGTGCAGTGCACCTATATAGTAAGTGGAGCTTATAAAATGGACAAAGAGCATAGAAACAAGGAGTTGGTCATAATGTTATGCCTGATCAGTGGATATCTGCCTTTTCAGCCTACAGCGGTTTAATGCCACCCACCGACTATGAAGTTATAAAGGGCACAGTAAAGTATAGCCAGTCAGAACGTAAGTCATTTCGTCTTAAAGGCACAGCCTGTTTAATTCTAAGAGTTAAGTAAAAAATGGTTTGGTGCATAAAACTATACAAAACATGTTATAAATGGATGTGAGGGGTAAAAAGAATTACAATGCAAGAAAAACTGATGGCCCGAATTTGTTTAGTCTTTGGTCTGGAGTTGGGCCACGAGTCAGTCAGTCAGTATGCAACTTGTGTGGCTCGAATCAAAGTCTCTGTCTCTGATGGGACGTCTTTATGAAGGAAGTGTGATCTTTAGATAGCAAGTATGTGCTGAGTCATCTTTCCTGTGCGGGGGGAATATACACACCTGCCTCTGCGAAAGGCCACGGGACACCCTGTCGACATGATGGTTTGCTGCTCTTCACAATAAAAACCCTGTTTTTTCTCATCTGCTTACGAGGCAGAAGCCCAATTAAGCTGTAATGTGCAGCATGAATCTTTAAGCAGCGCTAATTCAGGAGTCTAGCAGACACTACAGATTTCTTGCCTTGAGTCCTGAGGTAAAAAGCGGCTGCATTATTCAAGCATTACTCAGCACATGCCTAGGCCGAAAGACTGGAGATGGTTTGTGCTTGTTATTGATCTCCTGCCTCTTTTCTGTATCTTCTGAACTCTACCACTTAAAAGTCTACCCAAATATCATTTCGTAATTATCTTTTACTCATATCAAAGAAACAAGTAGAGACTGTGACAACACTGCAGTGTTTGTATTTGTAAGCAGTGCAGACTCAAATCTGTTGATGCAGAATATAAATCAGATATAAATGCAGTTTCTTACACTAAGTAAGTCATATTAATGTAATGATTATCACATTTAAATAGTGGCCAAATGATGAGTCTTATACAGGGAGGTTCACTCGAAAGAGTCCCCAAATATTCTGTTGTAACTTCCTTTAGGATGAAACAATCTGAACCAAAAAATACGCTACATACCTTCATGTATGTAGAAACGATGCTGGAAGTGGAAGGTTAAACGTCGTGACGACTGTCCAGCACCTACCACATCGCTCTGTCACAAAGGCATCCCGGCTTGTTCGAAGCTCCATATACTGAGGAGCACATTGCAAGTTGTTTCGTTCCGATCGCTTCATCCTAGCGAGAGTTATTACAGAATATTCAGGGCCTCTTTCGAGTGAATCTCCCTTGTATAATCATACATAATATATAACATATATAATAATATATCACAATATATATACAGTTCTCTGCGAAAGTTTGCACACACCTGGTCAAATGACATGTTTAAGTGAAACTAAGTTAACACATCCTCTAAAGGGGACACACTTCTGCGCATTTTAATACACTTTAATACACGACAGTCCATCGAGAGCAACTGAAGAAAACATCCCGGATAAAACTGGAATTCGTTCTTGTGTCCAAATCTCTAGCACAGGTTTTGAACTCCTGGGGGCCAATAAACGTGAGATGAAGAGAAGAAATAGGTTGTTTTTTTTCCTTGATACTGATCCTCTTACTTTCTGCACCTTCATCTTAACTGAATCTGAGCAGAATAAAGAAGTCTGCACTGTGGATAAACTTCAGTCTGTGCCAGCAAACCAGAGAGACAGGAATCAGATGATTTTCCAGCACGAACCGAGAGCAGCACCTAGTGTATACAGTGGAACGCTGCAACCGGCTCCTGGTGGAAAAAGAAGAAACAGTGTTTACACTGTTTTCAGCACCTCCCTTCAGAGCCAGACATGGCTGGGGCTTTCTGTTTGCGCTGAAACGAAGGTTGAAGCTGAAAGACCTACTTTGCAGCTACATGTGTTCTCCATGTCTGTTTACATGTTTGAGCTGTCAGCGCAGCAATGATGAGGCTTTCTGTGCAGCCGAAGAGACGTTCCAGCTATTGCTGAAATATTGATGCACCATTTTTCCTCCTCAGACAAACAGCATTTGAAATTCACTGGCTACTGAATGTATATGCTTGGTTTCCTCCGAGGTTAAATACGCTTTCCTTTCGTTCAGTTTGTGTTGTGTCACAGCAAGAATTAGCCATGTCCTTTTTTATTATTATTTTTATTCAGACTCAAAATCACAAAACAAATGCCGTTTGTCTGGTTTTCCAGACAAGAAATAACGTTTCTCAAGTTGCTCTTTGAACTTTGTAAGTCTAGAATTATTGTGATTTATGCTATGGAGATGTAATTATATAATTATTACACAGTAATTAATACAATTATATAAAAATACAGCCATAGGGATGTTTGGACACCTCCAGTCAAAGTGGAGAAAGTAGTTTAACACATCCTTAAGAGGAAACTTTATTATGGCATTTCCTACACACTTTTCGTTGAGTTTGATGTGTTGGAAAAGTGCAATGTAAAACTTTCACTAACCTTAGTAACTTTTACACTGTAAATATAGAGATGCAAACGTGTTGCCTCAAATAAATTAGTAAATTTACTTAACAGGTTCAAGTTTTATATATGAGTTGTAGTTACTTTCTAATTTTCAGTGATCTACACTTCTGCAGCAAGTAAGGTTAAGTCAGCCCTAATCATTTTAAGTGGTTCCAGCAGAGTTGGCAGTTTTCCTGATCCGATCAGTTTCAAGATATACTTATTCTGGAATTAGTTAGCTTAAACTAACTTGGTTGGTTAGTGTAGTGGGTAACACCTCTGCCTTCTATGCTGTAGACTGGGGTTCAATTCCTTACCAAGGCAAACACACTGCACTATACCAATAAGGGTCCTTGGGCAAGACTCCTAACACCACCTTCGCAAAAGACTTGGAACAAAAAAAAACCTCAATTTTTGACATTTTTGGCTTAAATTGAAAAGTCAAATTGCCTTTGCCTTTATTATATGTACACTTATGAAGTTACATTATATGTACATTATATGTACATACATTATATGTACACTTCATGATGAATTGACCAAAAGAAATGACCCAAAATGACTTGGAAGAACGTCTGGCTCTATTAATTTACTTTAAAAGTAAAGTAGTTTTTTTCCTTCTCCTGTAAAATTACAATTTTTGGAGATGCAAGGTTTTGTAAAAACAATAGCGATATGACTGCAATGTATGTAGGATGACACTCTTTAAACCTTAGATGTTGTGTTATTGTTATTTTGCTATACTTTTGATTTATAGTTATTTGTGAGTCAGCACTTCTGACCTCTTTTAGTTTTTTTTCCCCAGTTTCAATGAGATTCAAGTGCTAAACACAATAAAGGACATTCATTTTTTTTTGTTGTTTCTGACAAGTACTCCTAAGGGTTAATAGAGTTGAGGTCAGGGCTCTATGCAGGCCACTGCAGTTCCTCCAAACTTGTCAAACCATGTCTTAATGGACCTCGCTTTGTGTACAGGGGTAAAGTAAGCTGGAACAGGAAAGAGCCTTCCCCAAACTGTTTCCATAAAGTTAGGAACATATCATTGTCTAAGGCGTCTCTGTATGCAGTAACATTAACATTATCCTTCAGTGAAGGGGCCTAGCTCAAACCAGGAACACCAGCTCAAGACCATTATCCCTCCTCCACCAAATGTTATTGTTGACACAGTGCATTCTGGTAGGTAGCATTCTCCTGGCGGCCACCAAACCCCAAATCATCTAGCAGACTGCAAAATAGTGAAGCACGATTCATCCCTCCAGCATTGTGCATAGTGATTTTAGGTCTTAGGCTCATGTTGCATTGCTTATCCATGGAAACCCATTTAATGAATCTCCTGACATACAGTTCTTGTGCTGATGTTGCTGCTACTGGCAGTTGGGAACGCTGTAGTGAACGATGTGACTGAGGTTAGATGGTTTTATGCACTGCATGCTTGAGCACTGTTCATCCCCAGTCTGTGAGTTTGCGTATTGATTGAGTTGTTACTCCTTGATGCTTCCTTTTCACAATAATAGCACTTACAGTTGACTGAGGCAGATCTAGCAGAGCAGAGGTTTTGCTTCTGCAATACTGTTTTTTTTTTCCTTTTTTTAAGTCATGGATTTGATTCACTGTATTTGTGTTGTCAATAAACCATCACATTTATACATATCTACCTGTCAGGCCTACAGCAGTTTAGCTACACCCATTTACACTGAAGGTGTAAAGACTGGTTCAGCCTAGACTGATTTTAATTGCAGGTGCGATGCAGGGCAGGTAATCATAACAGAGCTCATTTTTCAAATAACATGCAAATTTTGGGCGACCCTCTTCAAATTACAGGTTTGGTTGATTTTCTTTGTGAAAATAAGTTAACACACTTCTACAGAAAACACACCTCTGCACAGTTTAATGCACAACGACTGTCTATTTGTGGACTTTTAGAAAACAAAAATAAAACATATTTTGGCACATTTAATATTTTATGGTTTATTTTTTTCCCCAATATGTGAAAATAGAAATTACATTTGAAGAATGCAACACATTGGTAGACGTTTACATTTTTCTCTGTAGAAGAATTTGTGGGTGAAAATAAGTTAACAAAATAGGCCTAAATAATTTGGGATATTCAGACTTTTGCATACAATGGTATCAGCCTTGTAACAAAAACAACATGTCTAATATTAGAGGATAAAGAGAGGTGGGAAAATGATCATGTGCTTGTGAATTATGGCTGTTTTTGGCCAATAAAAGCCAATAAACTTCATAAGTGGACTAAGAATTGAAAACAAGAAGAAGGTAAGGTATACATGCAATCCAAAAAGAAGTTTGTTATTTTGGACAAAATAACACAGGTCAGTTTTTAATATCGCTGTATTACTGATTGCAATATGTCACAGTATAAACACGATGCTAGTGTTTTGCCCTAAATGGTCATCATATCTGGAATCTGTTAAACCGTTTGGCTGTTATGGGACACCTGTGTAAATATCTTCAGTACCGTGCTGTATTACAGCAGGAGTACAACATGGTCAGGCATTGTCAGAATGATAGTCTACTTAAGTGTGCAAGCAAAAGCAAGCACAAATGCGTACATCCTGAGGAAGCAGCGGTCATTTCCTCGTCATGGCGGAAACAAAAGAAAGAGGTTTTGTACAGGACGGGTCTCGCTCCACGACTCAATACATCACACAGTCTCGCCAGTGTCTGCTCACACAGTCACTGCTCACCTGGGACGATGGAGCGCTGGCCTCCCTGGCTCACCCTGGTCCTGATTAGCGTATCAACCCTGTGTAAGAATTGCAAGCTTATTTAAATTTCTATCGCACGTCTTTTAACCTTTCGCTCGCCTTCATGTTGTATTCAGCATGCTGTTTGTCTTTTCCTCCCATGCAGGCCAAGATGGCAAGGCCCAGTTACAATCAGGTAAGTCATGCATTTATACCCTTTAGCAGTTTCTGTTGCCATTTACCTTCAGTGACCGGTGTGTGAAGGAGCGCTATCGCAGGTTCTTCCTGCTGCTGTGAGACTGTTCAACCAGCACTGCTCCCAGTAGACCACACACACATACAATACACACACACAATATACACACACAATAGACACACATACAATACACACATACAATATACACTTATAGAATATACACACATTCAGAATGCAAATATTTTTCATTGTGCAATATGTTCATAAATGCAATACAGATCTTGTTGTAAATAGTCTAGAGATTTAAACTTTAATTTTTATTATTTATAATGTTTATAATGTTTATACTGTTTCCCGATTCTATTACCGAGTGTCTTACTCCTGTTACGCTGCTGCTGCTGTAATACTGTGAATTTCCCTGCTGTGGGACTAATAAAGGATTATCTTACCTTATCTTATCTTATCTTATCTTATATTTCCTTCCGAAGTGAAGCATGAAAAACACGTACATCATTGCCACGTTAATAAAATATCTGGCATCAACACGGTTATTGCAAGAACTAAATAAACAGAAAGACAGAAATCTTTGTCTTTTCACTCATTAGAAATGACAAACACTGAAGTCAAGTTAAGTCAATGCATTTCTTTTTTTTCCTGCTGTTTACGGGTTCTTTGATGATGCCGTAGAAGAGATACAGTCCTACAGGGAACAAACCTAAATGTAGCGCTGTCTTGCTAATTTTACCCCACAATTTTGATAGATTTGCCAACTTTTACCTATTTAAAAAAATTATAATTTCAGCAAATAAACAGCATTTAATTATACATTAAAATGTGCCGACGTGTTCTATGTAGGGGATGTAGGGGACTTACTTTCACTAAGAAAATCAAGAAACCACATCATTTGACTGGGGGCCCACACTTTGCATACCACTATGTGAGTGTTCTGTAGTGCCGTGCTTGAAAAAGAGATCTGTGAAGGTGTAGAACCTTCACCTTATACAGATTAAAAGACCGTTTCTAGAGCTTTAACATTAAACGAAGGTTCTCTTAACCCTTAAAATGTTCAAATATCATTTACAAGAATGGTTCTCCAAAGAACCATCAGTTGAAGGTTTTTTTTAATGGAGCCAAAAACAGCTCTTCTACGGCATTACGCAGAGCTTGGGCTTGGTGTATGGGCTTTGGTGCTTTGGAGTAGCTCCTGTTCTACAGACAGTTTTAGGGCATCTGCTTCTCATGGACAAAAAAAGCTGCTTTTAATTCTCACAAACTTGACCTCTTGATTTATTTCAAAGCAAAGTTCTGACAGTGAGATTCATTGGATGTATTTTTAGACAGGGTGGATATCCAGCAGGCGGCCACTTTGATCTTTGTGAGATGCTTAGTTACGCGCCGTTTGTCGTGTCTCGGGAAGCTTTTATTTGGACTGGTGCAGGTTGTTGAGTCTAAATTTAATTGAGGGATAAAACAAAATGAGCAAAACATGTCCAAAAGCCAAAAAACTGTCTAATTCGCAAGCTACCATGGTGAGGCTGGCTTACGCTTGTGGTTTTGTGCTCTGGGGACCATGCCTTGTGTGCTGAAGCCATCTAGCATGGATGTAAGCTGCTGTATTTGCCAGCTGGAGTGAGAATCAGTAGTTGGTTTCGCCAACACGGTGTTCTCCCGGGAGAATCTGATGTGTTTTTGTGTGTTTTTTGTCTGCTTTCCTTCCTTCTTCCTCCTCCTGAATCTAGTCTCCTCCAGTCTCTGAGCAGCTTTCCTGTAGACTCCCTACACTGTCAGCACACCTCTAATTGTTAACCTTCAGCAGTCATTCACCCTGAACCTGTGCTATGCTATTTAAGTGGAATTCCTAGATTACATGATTATAAACATGGTTAACTATGCAGGCTATTATATTTACATTTAGTATTGATAGCTTAGAGTCTTCACTTCTGACTTTTTTGGCAGATGTACAGTACTGTGCAAAAGTTTTAGGCACCCAAGACACATTTTCAAAATCTATTTATTTGTGTAGTTTGTGTTTATTTGCTGAGAAAAGTGTTAATATTTGAAGAAACAAAATGTATAGAATATTAATTAATAATTTATATATATATATATATATATATATATATATATATATATATATATATATATATATATATATATATATATATATATGTTTTTACTGGTTTTTGTCAACAAACAAAAAATATATATATAGGGAGGTCCACTTTAATTTTGTGTGTGACTCCAAATCCAGGCCTCCACTGGTTAATAAATTTGATTTCCATTGATTTTTGTGTGATTTTGTTGTCAGCACATTCAACTTTGTACAGAACAAAGTGTTCAATGAGAATATTTCATTCATTCAGATCTAGGATGTGTTATTTGAATGTTCCCTTTATTTTTTTGAGCAGTGTATA
The DNA here is from genome assembly GCF_015220715.1 of Pygocentrus nattereri. Taxonomy (NCBI): domain Eukaryota; kingdom Metazoa; phylum Chordata; class Actinopteri; order Characiformes; family Serrasalmidae; genus Pygocentrus; species Pygocentrus nattereri. The sequence goes on from NC_051224.1 coordinate 4,177,887, forward strand.
TTGTGATAAACTCACTGCTGTGGTCAATTGTTTTAAAATTTGATTAGATGCCTAAAATTTTCGCACAGTACTGTATGTAAAAATTATTTTTTCCCACGATACAGTGTATGCAAGAACTTTACTTTCTAAAACAGCTTATCCTTCTGGGTTGCAGGGGTGAGCCGGGGGTGTGTGTGTGTGTGTGTGTGGGGGGGGGGGGGGGGGGGGGGGGCTGTGCTGGAGCCCATCCCAGCGGTCATTGGGTTGAAATTCATATCAAATTGAAAATATAATAATATTCCCATCTTCTACTTACAGAAGTTTTTTTGTAAAAAAAATTTTTACTCTGTTTTAATGAGTCCTGAGTAAGAAATAAATAGAGCCCACTCATCTCTAATAATTGTGTAGTTATACATTAACAATACATGCAACAGCATCGTAACTCCTGGTGATGTATTCACTGTTACAGACTATAGCAGCACAGATATGATAAGTACACATGCATGAATTATTAGTCAGTTACACAAGTGTACCTTTATAGTATATTTTCTTTTATGTAATTACACATGGTGATAGAGTGAATTGTTGTTTTATCCAACAATACTGTTTATTATAGTAAATATGTAATTGCCTATATTCTGAGCACTCTTACCTTCACAGTAAATGTGAATTACAGTTTGGTATTAATCCATGTAATTTGATAAGGCCATTATTTTACAACACAGAAACGACGTAAAAGTTACACTTTAAAATATCTGGACAGCTCCAGTGTAGTTGTAGATAAAGTAAAAGTACATATAATCAATCTAGATGTTGTTTTTGGGGGCACCTATATTTTAATTAAGTACTTACTTTTAATTATATCTGCTGTTGCTTGTAAACACCGCCACATTACAGAATGGTCTAAAACCAGAAAATGGTTACCATGTCACCATGGCGGGGGCAGCATCCTAAGCAATGAGGCCCAGACCTCCCTTTCCCTAGCCACTTCCACTAGCTCTCCAAGGGGGATTCTGAGGCGCTCCCAGGCCAGCTGGGCGATATAGTCACGCCAGCGTGTCCTGGGTCTTCCCCGGGGTCTCCTCCCGGGTGGACTTGCCTGTGACACCTCCCGAGGGAGGCGTCCAGAAGGCATCCTAACCAGATGCCCGAACCACCTCAACTGGCTCCTCTCGACGTGAAGAAGCAGCGGCTCTACTCCGAGTCCCTCCCGGATGACTGAACTTCTCACCCTATCTCTAAGGGAGAGTCCAGACACCCTGCGGAGGAAACTCATTTCGGCCGCTTGTATTCGTGATCTTATTCTTTCGGTCATTACCCAAAGCTCATGACCATAGGTGAGGGTGGGAACGTAGATCGACCGGTAAATCGAGAGCCTTGCCTTATGGCTCAGCTCTTTCTTTACCACAACAGACCGGTAAAGAACCCGCATCACTGCTGACCCAGCACCAGTCCGCCTGTCAATCTCCCACTCCCTTGTACCTACACGTGTAAATACATAAACATACAAAACCATAAGACTCCAGCAGGCTGTTTCTTGAGGACATGCTTGTTAGGTTCTTGTTATATTGAACATCAGGGAGCGCTGTGGTAATCCTGGTAAGCCTCTGTTGTAATGTTCAGTGTGGCAGTACCTCAGGAATACCACCCTCATACCACAGGACCACTTTTTGGTCTTCGCTGAACTGTCTCAAGACACAACATCTCTATGTTTTAAGACAAAGTCATGTCTTAAGTCACGCCTCGTCTTCAAGACACATAAAAAAACGATTACTTCAGTGTCTTAAGATGTCAACTTTCATGTATCAAGACAAAGACTCTTTGACTCAAAGATTGTTGCGATGCCTTGACTTAAGGAAATGTCGCACGACATCTTGTAAATACTGTCAAGACATCTGTCAAGATAAGACAGAGGGATAGCTGGGTATGTTGCAGCCATCAGTATACACTTCTGTAATTATAGAAGTAAAATTGAACTTGATGCTGTCTGTACACAAGCAATACTGCTGTAATCAATTGGAAACAGTGAATACATTTAGAGTATTTACACGTTTGTCGTTGTATTGTTCATTTGTAACTACACAGTTATTAGAGACACTTATATAAAGTGGGACTGAAGTTGTAACATTTTTTTTTCTAAGTAGTTTTGGACCATTTCTGTTGGTATATTTATCATGATTTTATGTAGCTTTCAATTTGCTTACAAGAAAGTAAAAAAAATGCAAAAATTGAGATACAAAGTTTTTTATGCAACAGTGACAATATACAGTATGTGATATATTTGTTTCTAGAAGATGTATTCAATATTTTTATTTTTGTCAACACATATATATATATATATATATATATATATATATATATATATATATGTGTGTGTGTGTGTGTGTGTGTGTGTGTGTATACCAATCACACATTGTTTAGAGCTGGTTTTGACCTGTTGGTCATACCGACCCAGTGCAGCACGCGGTTCAACGTCAGCGCAGCAGCGTAAAACTTTGGGAGAGTCTGTTCAACATAAATGATGAACTAACCTAACTTTGTGTAAATAGAGCACAATATAGAAATATGTCCAAATATGCAGTCGAGACTGACGCGGCTTTTTTCTGAATTTCTACAAACACCAGTTCATTTTATAGTAAATGAGTTTGGGCTGGTTTATGTTTATGAACAGACGCCTACAGATCAACATAGTAAAGGAGCTCATCTGTGATCCTGAGTTTAAAGCCAGTTTTTATTCAACTTAAACTTGGAACTAAGTTGTAAATAAATCTGAAACTGAAACTTTGCTTGTGTGTAAAAAGTGATTTCAGAGCCACTCGGTTCTCCCTGATGGAAACTGTTTACCTTCAGTGTTTTGTGCTTATGATCATTTTAATAGACGTCAGCATCACTAATTAATGACGTTCTATTAAAAGACTGGTTTACCAAGAGAGACGCTGGAGGACTTTCACCTGAAATGAGTTCATGAAGCCAGTCTGGTTATAAAAATGATAACAGGACATCAGAGCCATAATTACTCTTTTAGTACTTTTACTTTATACTTAAGTGCATTTGAAGGTAAATACTTTTGTATTTTTACTCAAGGTGGAGGTATAAAGGGAGGAACTTCTGCTTTTACTGGAGTAATATTTTACCTTGGGGGTCTCAACTTTAACTCAAGTACATGATTTGTGTACTTCGTCCACCTCTGGTTCTGACTAATCAACCTCTCTGTACAGCACTCACCATCGACTGGGTGAAGCTGACGCTTCTGCCAAACATCACAGTGGACCACGGCACCAATGTGACTCTGCGCTGTGAGGCCATGGTCAGCCACAGCTACTCTCAGCTCATACACACCTTCACCTTCATGCTTGGCAACAACGTGATCTACTCCAAAAACAGCAGTGAGGCCGTGGTGGAACGCAGCTTAGCTCCAGCCAGAGCCTCCAACTCGGGCAAATACAAATGCCATGTCAAGGTCCGGAACAAGCAGCAGAGCAGCAATTCACAGACACTGTCCGTTAAAGGTACAACACAGAGCAGATTGTAGTATGTACACCCCATTCCAGAAATGTGTCGTTACATTTTCTGCTTCTCGCCTTCCAAATAATCTCAAACACATTCAGTGATGTTGAGGTCTGGACTTTGGGGTGGTCGGTCGATTGTTCTGAGAACAACAGTATCTAATTTTTAATCTAATTTTCTCAGTAAGGGCTTCTTGAAAGCTACACATCCTTTCAGATCCATAGTGTTTCTTCAGATCTGAAGCAAGAGTGGAGCTTGATTTTTTTTTCGTTCTCTTTCAAAGATAAAAGCTTCAAGGTTTACCAGGTCTTGCATAAGTGTAGGAGTGCCATTTTCCTTTTACTGAACTCGTTTTATATATGTGAATTTTATTATATATCAAACTTCTTTGTTTTTCACAGTATTGTAGGTGTCACCAAACGTTTTACAGTCTGCCTGAACCAGATCAGTTCACCAGTGAGGCTGCCAGGTTTTTTTAAAGCTTGTTTCTCACTGAATCTCCACTTATTCAGGCTTGCCGACTCCACAGTTGAAGGTACTGCCTGATGTTGTGTATGAGGGTGATGAAATTGTGGCCACATGCAGCGCTCCAGAAGAGACTGGCAGCCTGATCTTCTACTTCTACAATAATGATCAAGATTTCACAGTATCTTCCAGCACCAACTCAGTGACCATTAGCATTGAGGTCAAGGACAGAGACAACTATCTGCACTGCAATTACAGGCTTGTAATGCTGTCCAGAGAGGTTTCCAACAACAGCAACACTGTGAAAGTCATTGTGCAAGGTAAACTCTCCCAATTCAGCTGACCTAGCTACTCTATAGTCTGACAGTGTCTCTTTGGTTTAAGTAGCCTCGGCGTGCTTATCAGTTTCAGCCCTTAAATACGTAGATCAGCAATTGTTCACACATTCACACGCTTGGGTTGCTAGTGACCCACTAACTGCTGCGATAGTGTAAAACGATCAAAACCTTTTATTGACAGTAACAAAACAAAATGTTCACAGATTGTGTTATATTGTGATATGTTCTCCTTTTTTACCTTGGAAAAGGGGAGGGCAGTATGTCCTGGGCCAGTAATGACCCGAGGTATGCGATAAAATAATGCTGACATAGTCGTTACAGAACTTGATGCCTCGCTCATCTGTTCACTGAGCACCACATCTCAGTCTCCATCGTCTGCCATGGTTTTATCATGGTTTAGATCTGCAATCTGTGTAAAATTAGGCAGGTCAAAAGTAAATGATCTACCTATGTAAATGATGATAACAGAAGAATGAACAATGGAACGGACCGCTGGTTATTAACTGGCAAGTTAAACCTGCTGTTTACAGAATGTGAAATTCGTTAACTTTTTTTATTGTTGTTATGGTTACAACTGTTGCATTTGAGTTTCAAGAGGTTTCATGTAAAGACTCTTTACATTTGCAACTCAAGTGCAATTTAGTTTCATGTCTCATCGATTTCAAGTTTTAAAAAGTTGGCGAAAGTTCAGAAATCCCACTCCAAACACACTTACAATTGAAATGAATGGGCAGTTGCATCCAATAGAGTAGATGGGAAGGTTGACACTGTTCCTTTAAGCATGTTAAACTGTAATGATATTTGATTGTGCAGCTGTATTTATTCTGTTTTCCAGATTATAACATTACTTCTTCAATAAGGATTCGGCCTGATACAAACGTCGTGGAGGGGGACCGAGTCTACGTTAGTTGTAGTGTATCAAGTTTCCCCCAAACTGACCTTGAAATCTTCCTGATCAAAAACAAACTGCTTTATCACAGCCGTGCATCGTTCACACACAGCTTTGATACGACTGTCAATGACTCTGGAAAGTATGTGTGTAAAGCGGAAATGGGCAAAGTGCAGAAGATCTCCACAGACATACTGGTCGTAGCAGGTAACTGACCAGCATATTACTTCATATAATTCAAAACATCAATAGCACCGTAATGATCTCTGTAATCTGTCTAATGTCTGTACATAAATCATTTGAATACTCCAAGGTAGGTAGAGTAGCTTAAATCAATACCCAAGTAAAAGTGTTATTATTTTAATACTTACTCATAAAAGTAAACGATTCCTAGTAAAATCCAAGTTGAGTACGTGTGAAAAAGTTTCAAGTTTCCTTATAGAACTTCTTTAGAACGCCTGAATCTTTCTGCATAGAAACCAAAGTTGTTGTTTTTTTTTTAGATGTTTTGAAGTATCTTTAATAAACTGATATAGTCTGAAAGTAAACCAGGTAAAAGGAGCTCAGTGTGAATAGCTGAAATGGAATTGAGACATAAATTAAAGTATAATTCAAAGTAATTAAGAGAAATCAGGCCACTTTTATCGATTCCAAGACAAGTCCAAGGACATGGCGATTCGAGACTGAGCCAAAACGAAGTAAAAGACCAAGTCTTAACTATTCTTCATCTGCTTCGTCAACAAATGAATGTCTGTACACAAATAACTCCATCAAATTCAAATAATCGTAATAAAATACCTCCTTTTCTGCTTTGAAATATAAATGATTGATATCTTGACATTTAACACCCACCTTAAAAGAATGCCCAGTGCCCACTGTGACAGAACGCGGTTACGGCATCAAAGCTTAGATGAAAATGAAACTAAAGCATTTAAAATAGCAAAATGAACTGTTCCTAATAATGATGCCACTCATATAACATCAACATTTGTCTTTTTCAACGGTATGCTTGGAGCAGATTTTTTGTTTGTTTGTTTCTTTGTTGTTGTTTTTTTTTAAGAGAGAGGTGAAAACAACATATCAAATCCTCATAGTAAATCCCTGCAATTCTTTGCTATCAGTGTTCAATACCAAAAAGTATACTTGTGGTAAAAATAAAAAGTATATTTGAGATCTGAGTAAAGCAATTCTTGACATAGTAGAAGCTATCTTGAGTGTGATACCCTGAGTAGTGTGGGGACGAAGGAGCGCATGGGCGGCGATGTTAACAGGCAGAGAGCATTTACTCTTTCCCTCGAAAATAGAACAAAAATGCAGACAAAGGAATGCTAGGCTGTGAGCGGAAGCTCTTCACTACTGCAGGCTTTAGAGTTGCTTCTGTCTCTGGAGCTTCAAGTTGATCTCTCTCTGCCAATCAGTCTGCGTCCTTGCTCTGGCCCAGGCCCTCCCACAAATAGATATAAGCAATATAAATGAAAAAGTATACTTGAGATAAAAGTAAAAGTCAATTTGAGATAAAGTAAATTTGGGATAACAGTAAAGGATACTTAAAGCAAAAGTAAAAGTAAATTTGGGATAAATGTAAAGTATACTTGAAGTAAAAATAAATTTGGGATAAATGTAAAGTATACTTGAAGTAAAAGTAAGAGTAAATTTGGGATAAAAGTAAAGTATACTTGAAGTAAAAGTAAGAGTAAATTTGGGATAAATGTAAAATATACTTGAAGTAAAAGTAAATTTGGGATAAATGTAAAGTATACTTGAAGTAAAAATAAATCTGGGATAAAAGTAAAGTATACTTGAAGTAAAAGTAAAAGTAAATTTGGGATAAAAGTAAAGTATACTTGAAGTAAAAATAATTTTGGGATAAAAGTAAAGTATACTTGAAGTAAAAGTAAAAGTAAATTTGGGATAAATGTAAAGTATACTTGAAGTAAAAATAAATTTGGGATAAAAGTAAAGTATACTTGAAGTAAAAATAAATTTGGGATAAAAGTAAAGTGTACTTGAAGTAAAAGTAAAAGTAAATTTGGGATAAAAGTAAAGTATACTTGAAGTAAAAATAAATCTGGGATAAAAGTAAAGTATACTTGAAGTAAAAGTAAAAGTAAATTTGGGATAAAAGTAAAGTATACTTGAAGTAAAAATAAATTTGGGATAAAAGTAAAATATACTTGAAGTAAAAATAAATTTGAGATAAATGTAAAGTATACTTGAAGTAAAAGTAAAAGTAAATTTGGGATAAATGTAAAGTATACTTGAAGTAAAAGTAAATTTGGGATAAATGTAAAGTATACTTGAAGTAAAAGTAAAAATAAATTTGAGATAAAAGTAAAGTATACTTGAAGTAAAAATAAATTTGGGATAAATGTAAAGTATACTTGAAGTAAAAGTAAAAATAAATTTGAGATAAAAGTAAAGTATACTTGAAGTAAAAGTAAAAATAAATTTGAGATAAAAGTAAAGTATACTTGAAGTAAAAGTAAAAGTAAATTTGGGATAAATGTAAAATATACATGAAGTAAAAGTAAAAGGGTATTTGAGAAGTAAAATAAGTAAAATACTATAATTTGAAAATACCCAAAATGCAAAAATACCAAAAATACCATACCATAAATAAATACTTACCTAAATACATGTAACTGAATAAATGTAACTAGTTACTGCTCTGCTCTGCTGATTCCTGTCTTCCATTTCATCACGCAGAGTTGTTTTCAGTGCCTGATCTGAGCATGACTCCAGAGCAGGTTTTTGAAGGACGGTCGTTCTCTCTGAGCTGTTGGAGTTCCATGATCTCCCAACAAAGAATCAATCGCACAGACGTGAAGTACACCCTGAATAAAAACGAGCAACCTCTGAAGACAGGACAGATTTTCAAATTTACAGCAAACCAGACCACGAATGGGAATTATACCTGTACGGCTGAGGCTAAGGGCGTCAACAAAACCAGCAAACAGCTGACTATTGATGTTAAAGGTAAGGAGTCACTAGAGTGACTTAGGATAAAAATTGCATAAACCTACCTTAAATATTAAGAGCATCTCTACCTTCTTCCAAAGTAGTGTATAGCTTCTAAACTACTTAAAGGTTATGCATTCAAGCCAAGAACTATTTATGTAACTTTTTTTAAAGAATGTGGTCCATTGCCTCGTCTTCACAACAACATCTCATAGTTATGATACAGGAAAATGATTCTGCTATCAAGTGTTATCAATTATCCTGCTTTTGTTGCTACAATAAAAAATATATAAATATTGTAAATAAAAGCTGCAGTTGAAAGTCCTTTCAAATTGTGACTAAAGTTGTAATATTATGCTCTATTCAAATTTCCCACTTGGCAACTGACCCTTTCATTGTGGTGGAGGAACAGCTGGTTGTGGTGGTTGGTGTTTGGTAATTCTTTATAGTTCTAAATGAACCTTCTGATCTTCTCCACGCGGTCATTGCCAGGATTTCACAATATCTAACATAAAATTTTCTCAGTAGAGTACTGTATTCATCGTATTATTGTGAAAACAACTCATGTTACACATTTTCAATTGATGTTTTTTGATTGTTTATTGTTAACATTTTGAATGTTATTGTTAATTGGTATTGCCAGATGTTTGTGGTCAGGTTTGTGCAAATTATTAGCAATTTTAAAAAATGCTTACTTAAGATATTATTGTCCATATATATATATAATTAAATGTGGTGAGTAAATATGTCCATTGATATTATTTATAGGTCTGTTAAAATTTTAAGTAAATTTTAAGTCATTTACAGTACATACATGCATTACTTTTACAGTTGTAAAGATATGTAAGATATATACACTCACCGGCCACTTTATTAGGTACTCTAGTAAATGTAAAATGTTGGACCCCCTTTCGCCTTCAGAACTGTCTTAATTCTTCATGGCAGACTTTCAACAAGGTGTTGGAAACGTTCCTCAGAGATTTTGGTTGGTTATATGAGTTCCTGCTGCCTTTCTATCATCTGGAACCAGTCTGCCCATTCTCCTCTGACCTCTCACATCAACAAGGCATTTTCGTCCACACAACTTACCACTCACTGGATGTTTCCTCTTTTTCGGACCGTTCTCTGTAAACCCTAGAGATGGTTGTGTGTGAAAATCCCAGTAGATCAGCAGTTTCTGAAATACTCAGACCAGCCCGTCTGGCACCAACAACCACGCCACGTTCAAAGCCCCTTAAATCCCCTTTCTTCCACGTTCTGATGCTCAGTCTGCACTTCAGCAAGTCGTCTTGACCACCTCTACATGCCTAAATGCAGTGAGTTGTGGCCGTGTGATTGGCTGATTAGTGTTAACAAGTTATTTTGTGTTAACAAGCAACTGAGCAGATGTACCTAACAAAGTGGCCGGTGTGTGTGTGTGTGTGTGTAATATATATATATATTTATATATATATATTTTTCCATCTGTGGATATTTAATAAGTTAAGTTATATATAAGTTTATAAATTATTATTTCAGAGAGATACAAGCTTGTATTGCAAGAATAACGATACCCTGTCCCTCTGTATGATTTACTTCCTCTGACAGTGCCTGTTTCAACCCCAGTCATCCGTGCAGTTGGAGAGGTGATAGTAAAGCAGCCATTTCAGATTCTGTGTGAGAGCATGCTGGGAACACTGCCAATCACCTACACCTTACTGAAGTCCCAGAGCCAACTGTACCGAATGACCACAACCGGACCTCTTCGCACTGCTCTGTTCAATATTACTTCTATATATCAAAAAGATGAGATCCACAGCTTCACCTGCCAGGCTGAGAATGGAGCAGGAAACCGCGAATTCAGCAAAGTCCTCACTTCAGCAGTCATAGGTGAAATCAGCAGTCATTGATAAACTGATACAAAAGTGATCAAATGGATACTGTATATCCAAACGTTTATAGAAACCTTGTAATTGGAGAATTCAGCTACTTTAAGGGGCCCCAAATGCTGACACAGATGCTCAGTTGTGCACACAAAGTGTGTTTAATCTCCATAGAAAGGCATTGCCAATAGAATGGGACACTGTAGAGCAGCTATATGTGGGTCTAAAGCCCAGTGCCATGTGTCTGCTATAGGGGTATAAAGCCCCCCAGCACTGGGCTGTGGAGCAGTGGAACTGTATTCTCTAGAGTGATGGAGCGCCATCAAATACCTTTGGGTATTTGTTGGAATGCAATCAACTCCTCACAGCAGTGTTCCAAAATCTAGTGTAAAGCCGTTCCAGTTTAGAGGCTCTCTCTGCAGTAAAAGGAGGGACACACTCCATAACAATAGGGAGAAATACTAGACGAGCAGGTATCTACAAACGTCCGGACACACAGTGGGGTCCAAGAGTCTGAGAGAAAACTGAAAATTTGTGATTTTTCCATCTGTGGAAATTTAAAGGCAGCCGGTGTGGAGTCAAAAGCTACTTTTCACTTCTTAAGCTGATAAAATAACTTTTATTTTAAAATGTATTCAATTAGAAAAGAATGCAAAAAGAAGAATTTCCACTAGTGGTCTTTGGATACCACTCTTTAGCGTATTATTGCTGTCAAAAGAAATTCTCAGATTTTAATTTTTCCGAGTAATTTAAACGAATCAACTCACATTGTGTAAAACGTTCATGTCTTTATAGATTAACTTGCATTAAAAGTTTAAGAAGAGTACTCTAAGATTGCTTTGTTTTTGCACCACCATGTAGCACCTGTCCAGCTCCATTACCTCCCTAATGGCTTAAAATGTGCCTTCTTACATTTTTAAAATAATTTCTTACTTATAGCACATTAACATAAGTAAACCAGTTCTGTCAATTAGTGTGTTTACATGCACTTAATAATCCGATTACTGCAGAAAATCCTAATAGTAATCTGATTGATGCGATTACATGCACTTGAGTACTCAGATAATGGGGAAACTCTGGGTCTGCGTGAGTCAGGCGGTGATCGGATTTCTGCTTTGCAGCCTGGCCAATAAACTAGATCCCATAGATTGTTGTTGGGGTAGGAGAGGAGAATCAGAGTGCAAGCAATGTTATAGACTGTAGTGCTTGCTGGGGACTGTAGAGCAGCACATTGTGAAAAAGATTAAGATTAGATTAAGTGACCCTTATTTGTCCCACAACGGGGAAATTTCACCTCCGCATTTAACCCATCCGTGAAGTGAAAGACCACATACACACTAGTGAGCACACACACACACTAGGGGGCAGTGAGAAGGGCAGGAAGGAAGGCTGGTGTGGATTTTGATCTTCAAAGCCATGTAAATGTAAATGTAACTCATTATGAAATTAACTGTGTTATCTCGGTTACAGTGCATCTGTCACATCAATAATTATGCTTACACCCCTCTCTATTTTACCCGGCAACAATTAGAACCTGTGTCCAAGCCGAAGCTGACCCTGTCCCCTGAGGACCACACAATCACAGAGGGGAAGAATGTCACTTTCTTCTGTAGTGTCAAAGAGGGCACTGTGCCAGTGACCTTCCGATGGTACCGCAAAGGGAACACCCAACCCCTCTTCACCTCATACCCCAGCGGCACTAAAGGAGAGCATGTTGTCCAGTCCGTTAGCCGAGAATTTAGAGGAATGTACTACTGCGAGGCTTCCAATGATGCTAAGGAGACCAAGAGGAGTGACGATGTCAGTATTGCAGGTCAGACTTCAATCAGTGTGTTAACTCACTGCCATATGCATTTACACATACCCACATTTGTGTATGAGAGGAGATATTTATTTGAGGTTTGAACTTGTTGAGAAGGTAATGCTGTGTGCTCAGCCTTTTCTTTTAGGGGAAAAAAAAACAACAATTATGTAATCATGCTAATAATCATATGAAGTAGTGAAGTTATACAATGGCAAGAAAAAGGAGGAGAACTCTGGATTTATGTAGTTTTCCACATCAATCGGTCATGAAACGTCATCTGTTCTTCATCTATTAGGTGGTGAAGCACAGACAACATTACCAGTTACGTTTTGTCAATATTCCTACAACTGGGGACACAAATGCTGTATGTCTTATTTACAGTGAACTTGGCAGGCTGGAAGAAGGTCGTCATTGCTGTGATTTGCATCTTGATTTTGGTGCTCATTGTCACCATTCTCGTCCTTTTCCTGAAGAAAACAGCACCCCCGCGGGAGGCAACCCGCAAAAGAAAAAGGGCAGTAGAGTTGTCCGCGTAGGTATTTTTTTTCTTTATCCTAATTTCTCTCACTAAATTGAAAATGTGATATCACTGAATTATTAATGAGTATTTTCCTCATTATTATTCATGATTTTTTTTTTTTGCGTTCTCAGAAAGTCGGCACGTCCTAAGTCAAATGACCCCATGAGGATGAGCCTTACACTTGACATTGAGGACAACACTGCTTTCAACTGTAACTTCTGCCTTTTCAGTTACACTTACACATGCAGTCTGTTCACATGTCCTACTTTTATTGTTGTTTCACTCTTTCTCTCTCTCTCTCTCTCTCTCTCTCTCTCTCTCTCAGAGAGATATGACTAGTCAAAGTGTGGAAACACTTGACTGATTATATGCTGTTCTTAATCCCAGAGTTGCTTTGATCTTAAACAAATGCTGAGGTTTCTACATTATAGGTTTCAACCGCCTCCTTTTTTTTTACACTCACTATCATTTTATCAGCTCCACTCACCCTATAGGCCCCTATTCAACCTGTTGTTCAATGGCCAGGACCCCCACAGGATCACCACAGATTGGGTGGTGGATAATTCTCCACCCAATGGATAATTTATTTGGGTCTTCTCATTCTCAGCACTGCAGTGTCCCTGACATGGTGGTGTGTTAGTGTGTGTTGTGCTGGTATGAGTAGATCAGACACAGCAGTGCTGCTAGAGTTTTTAAATAATGTGTCCAGTCACTGTCCACTCTATTTGGCACTCCTACTTTGTTGGGCCACCTTGTTGGTGTAGAGTCAGAGACAGTAGCTCAACAGTTTGTGTTGGCCATCCTCTAGTCCTTCATCAGTGGTCACAGAACGCTGCCCACAGGACGCTGTTGGCTGGATATTTTTGGTTGGTGGACTGTTCTCAGTCCAGCAGTGACACTAAAGTGGTTAAAAACTCCAGCAGCACTGCTGCGTCTGATCCACTCAGACCAGCACATCACACACTAACACACCACCATCACATCAGTGTTACTGCAGTGCTGAGAATGAACCACCACCCAAACAGTACCTGCTCTGTGAGGGTCCATGGGGGTCCTGACCACTGAAGAACAGGGTAACAGAGTATCAGAGAAACAGATGGACTACAGTCTGTAACTGTAGAACTACAGAGTGCAGCTATACAGTAAGTGGAGCTGATAAAATGGACATTGAGGGTAGAAACAAGGAGGAGGTATTTAGGTCATGCATAGTTAGCATATTTAATTAGCAGGTTTGGGAAAGTTAATTTAAAAATGCATTCCATTACAGATTATTGATTATTTGTTAAGAAGTGTAATCTGTAACCTAATCTAAAAGATTACTATTTCAAAATAACATTTTTTCCATTACTTTTAGATTGCTTGTCTGTTTGAAGATGATATTCAAACAACATACAGCAGCAATGATCTTGGCAGATTCTTCAATAATAAAACATATTAGACTAAATCCATAATTTGCCTATTGGTCTAATATCACAACATGATGAGTCGCCTGCCAGCTGCAAAAGCCCAACTGCTGCCTTTTAGTCCTGTCCGGCCAAATGAACTGGTCACACTGATCAGGTCATCCAAATTATCAGCATGCACTCTTGACCTAGTACCAACAAAACTGCTCAAACAGGTTGTCCCCTGTCTTGTTAAACCTCTGCTGTCTGTGATAAACCCGTCCCTCAGGACTGGAATAAGTACCAAAATCATTCAAACTCGCAGTCATTAAACCCCTACTTAAAAAGCAAGATCTTGATGCCAGTGAACTCGTCAACTGTAGACCAGGGGTCAGTGCTCGGGCCGCTGCTTTTCTGTCTGTATGTGCAACCGCTTGGTAGCATAATTTGCAGGTTCGACATTAGTTTTCACTGCTATGCAGACGACACGCAGCTCTGCATATCTGCTAAACCAAATGAGGCTCTGAATCTAAATAAACTTGAAGAAAACTTAAAAAATATTCAAAATTAAAAATATTTTTAAAAATCACCATTTTCACCATCATGGAGTTTCATGCTGTGCAACGCTGTGCAAACCTCAGCTGCATGAGCTGACCCTCCTGCTGCTGCTGCATAAACTCAAGCTTTCTAATTAACCATTGCAACCTCTAGAACTTTATACACGACTTCTGACAAAGAGATAAAAACGAAGAAAAGCTTTCTATCACCAAACCTTTGACTGGTAATGTATGAATGCTAAAGGAAATGAAGTGCTGGTCCACTGTGAGTAGCTTCAGAGATTCCACTGTTGGTCTAGCTAACTCCTTGCTTTTCACTTGCCTCCACCCTGCCTTCCTTCCTCTTTCCCCTTAGTTTTTATTGCCCTTGATGTGTGGAAGTAAGTTAAACAGAGCAGCAAGGAAACAATGTTTCATTTTGATACAGTAAAGTTGAGGACCTGAATCATGCTGGAGGCTGACCTCGTGAAAAATACCGAGCCTGTTTAAACTGCTGTCCAACCCTGTTTCCTCACAGCCACTCCTGGTGTAATGGGCAGGAATGTGTGGAGTGAGGATGTGTCAGACTCAGGTAAGGACCCGAGAAGTTTATGATGATCTGATTTGAGTTGTTTTCAGTTCATGTTTCGCTGGAAAGAAATCGTCCTTTATGTTTCGCATAAATTTTCCTCTCGTTTCCTGACATCAAAGCTAATAAAAAAGGCAGAGGTGTAATTACAGAATTGGGATGATATCACATCACAGCAAAACGACAATCTCCTGAGGTCTAAAACTACCTAATCAGCGTCTCAGTTATCAATTATCGGTGAAGAAGCCCACACTGCAGCCTTCCTGCATCAGTAAAACAAGCATTTGTTACTTGCTCTGGTACTTAAATTATAGAGAAGCATTCTGATGATAGCTGATTATCAACCATATCAAGATTAGTGTTAGTTTTAGGGGCAGGTTTAAGTTTTGTGTTGAAGTTAAGGTTAGAGTAATGGTTAGGGTTAGATTTAATAGAACCTAGACTCAACTTCATATTCAGTTGCATTCAACAGATATTTGGTGAGCAACTACAAAGCATCTGCAGAGGGCTATTAAAATAAAATGTTACCCTTTATTCATCTCTTGCATCATGGCCTTATAGCCTTGTTACTTTTATGTTGGATGGCTTAAGATTATTCCAGCAAAAATCATATATTGGTCACAATTACACAGGTCATATTATGACTCTCCCAATTACTCACTCTGCTTTTGCCATCAAGGTTATGTATTACACCAAATAAGTGTAAACCATACTTGCTGAAACAAAAGTATGCGGATAGTCACACACTTGCTACTACATTTAGATTGTCATAAAACCCTGTTTGTTGCGATAGCGTATGAACATTTACAATTTGATCGTTTTACACAGGGAGGCCAAGGCAGTGTTAGGAGTCTAGCCCAAGGACTCTTATTGGTAGAGTGTAGGGTGTTTGAACCCCAGTTGTCACGATTGGCCCCTCCCAGTCCTGTCCATGTGTTCGTGTTTTGGTTTAGTCCATGTGCGTTTGTTTTGGTATCTGTAGTCCTGCCCCTTGTTTTGTAACTCCGCCCCTGATTGTTTTCACCTGTCCCTCGTTTTCCCTGTATACTTAAGCCCTGTGTTTGCCCGTCTTTGTTTGATGTCTCGGTCTCCGTTTGTTGTGTTGAGTCTGGTTTGTGTCATGTCTGTCCCCCGATCTGTCCGTGTTGGCTCTATGAACCTGGACTGTTTTGACCACGACCCTGGATTTGCCCCTAATAAATCTCGCTTATCTCAGCACATGCGTCCGCCTCCTCGCTCCCCGTTACACCAGTCTACAGTGTCAAAGGCAGAAATGTTAACCACTACACTAACCAACCACTGAACTGTGAGTGCTGATGGAAAGATGCTGGTGTGTTCTAGAAAATGATGAGCCGAGCAGGGAGAAGGAGTGTGAGGAGCTGCGATACACTGAGATGCATCCCCAACAGACAGTGGACGATGAAAAAGGTGAGCTGCTGTACCCTCATTAGGATGAATTGCTAAGAGGATTGGTTGTCGATCACAGCTGTGGACTACTGTTGTACCATTTGTGTTGGACAACTCTATTCCTTCATCAGTGGTCAGTTTTTGGAATTTGTTTCACGTAGCAGAGGCACTGAAGAATGTAAAAAAGACCCCAGCGAGGCTGATGTGCCTGATACACTCATCGCCGCTATCCTGCCAGTGTTGAGAATGATCCACTACTCATATAATATCTCAACAGCAGTCCTGAGGTCACAAACTGGTGATAAATGGGATAAAGAGCAGGTGACTAGCTGTGTATGTGCAACCTATAATTGTACATGAATATGCATTAACACTGAGAAATTCCCCGTTGTGGGACTAATAAAGGACTATGTTATCTTATCATTTTAACCTAATGAACTGGTTCAAAGTCAGAGCTAAAAACACATAAATTAAAAATCCTTTTGCTTTGAGTGACTATATATATATGGTACCGTCAATTATGTTTAAGTTATTACAGCAAATGAGTGAACTTTCCATTTTGCCACTGCTAAAACAATCATAACACTAGTGAAACTTCACCATGTGTTTCATTGGTCACTGTTTTGCTAGTAATCAGTTTAGAGCATATTTTGAGCAGAACTCAGAAGCACATGGCTAGTGAACACAGCTTTGAACAGTTGTACACAAACAAATTATACATATTTTTTCATTAAAGCATAAATAAACTTGTGTTGAAAGGTTACATATTGATTTCCAGACTTTGGGGTACACTTCCTTCAGAACAGTGGGATCTAACTGCTCACCATTTGGCCATGAGGGACAGGGATGCAGCCTCACTTCCAGCTCTAAAATCAAGGGGTGTGGCTAAAAAAAGGCACCGCCTATGAACTAAACCTCTTCGTGTTTTGGTATTGACATGAAAACATGGGACAAGTTTTTTTTTTATTTAAAAGTTGAACTCGTGACAAACCTTAATCTTTCAACTTCAAGAGAAAAGAAATTTTAAAATTCAGTAAAAATAATCAAAGTATTATTTTCACAGGTTGATATTTAAGGGTTATGGGTTATGATGATTCTGTACATATTCAATTTTATTATTTTAACCTTAAGCTAAAAAAAGACCTTGACATAATCCTTGTAAACATCTAAGGTCTGAACACTTAACTGTTTTGCAGTCTGAACAAATTAAGTAGAATAATTCCCATAGTGGACTTTAAGGGCAGTGTACCTCATACAAAGGTCAGTAAGTGGAAGTAAGATTCTGAGTGTGTGTGTGTGTCTATGTAATAATACTGTAATAACAAGATCATGATGATCTGTGTATGCACGTAAATGTGTATATTTTACATCCAATGTTGATGCTTGTGTCTGTGTCTCAATAGCTCCCATGCAAGAATCAGTTGCACTGAATGGTGAGGTCCAGGAGTGTACAGAAGGTAGGCACAATGCTCTGAATCACACACATTCAAAACGTAGTTTTTGTAGCTAATCAGTTGACCTCAACGTTCTGCACACAAATACCTTCTTTTATAGCTGCTGTCATGACATGTAGTGAAGGGGCAGTTGTGGGCTGTAGGTTAGGGAACCAGCCTTATGACCAGAAGGTCACCGGTTTGATTCCCTCAGCCGACAGTGCTTGACTGAAGTGCCCTTGATCAAGGCACCTAACACCCAGTTGCTCCACGGGCGCCGTGGATAGGGCTGCCCACCACTCTGGGCGAGTGTGCTCACTGCCCCCTAGTGTTCACTAGTGTGCATGTATGTGGGTGTTTCACTGCACGGATGGGTTAAATGAGGAGGTCTAATGCAAAACACAGTAGGCTGATGGTTCTGAATGAATTGGACAAGCTTGAAATTTAAAGCAGCATATGCATAACATGCACAGTGACGTCATGCAGAATTGTGAGCTTTTTCCATAACATTTTCTTGGATAATTTACATTAGAAATAATGCCTCACAACATGCTTTGTTACGAGAGATAAAGCACATATAACTGAGATATCATACACCCCCTGCTCTCATTCAGAATTACACTCGTATGCAGGCCGCATGCTGAACATTCAATCCTTGAGTGCACACCGTTTTTTGTGAGAGATGTAATGGTTGCAATAAAATAAATTCTTTTAAAACATGGAACATTATTACATTCATTGATTTCTATTCAAAGCAACATTAGGCAATCACAGAACTGGCACACAACTGTATACCTTTACTTGCTTCTGTTTCAGATTTACTCGCTTGCGTTTTAGGGACCCAATGACCAAGCATCCTCACAGTGTGAGTCAAACTGAAGCAGGCAAATACAGTGCTCACTGCACAAGAAATCCAAAATATCTTTAAGTGTAACCAGGGCTGGGCTGGGACCCAAATTGAGCCCTGGACTTTTTTTTCTAGACCAGCCCACTACAATCACATCAACTCCAAATTTTTCTGAGCAGGCCACTTTCCTCTGCAACCTCAATGATGATTGTTTCTGCATCTAAGGACATCAAAATGTCTCTCTCTCTGTGGCCATCAGCATAAACGCCTCCAAATGATCTTGCGACAACTTGCTCCTGAGTCTGTTCTTGATGAGCTTGAGTGTTGAAAATGTGCGTTCACATGCCACCTGAGAGATAGAAAGTGTGAGCAGAAACTTATATGCCAGGCCAAGAATATGGTAGGCATCTGTCAGCAAGCTAAACCTTCTCAGGGCCTCAGGATCGGCTGCATGTAACAACAAAGTGGACAAGTTTCGCAGAAGGAACAGCTCTTGTTCACAATTTCAGCATCCACAATTTTCAGCATCCTCCACTGTTCTGGACTTGTACTCGTTCAGTGGGGACAGTTTCAACCTATCCCACTGAACAGCCAGAGCTTTCAGTTCACTCTGCAGGTTTTCAACAGTTGCTAAAAGGGAGTAAACACATGCTGAGTTCCTATAGGGCTGATTCTGGAAGAGGAGCGGAAGTGACCTGAGAAAAATTCCTAAAGTGTAGGAGAGAGAGGTCAACATAAAGCGACCATGAGTGAGAAATCTTCTCTGGATTGTTTCAACTACTGTGTCCATGGTTTGATTATGCACCGTAACCTCTTTGTGTGGATCTCTCACTCTCTCATCATCAGTCATTTCTCAAGACATCTTTGTTCTCTTTCTTGCTCTCTTCTGTGGCAGTGCAATTTCTGCTACAACATCAGTCTCGTTGACCTCCTCTTGTATCTTATCATTTGCCCACTGGACAAATCTGTCTGCAGCTGCTTTGACAGGAGCCAAATCTCTGGCCATACCTTGCAGGTTTTTCTGCGTTGCCACAACCATTCCCATTCTGTGGGCGGACAGAACGTCCATCCCTTCTGTTTGCAGGTATTTTGACAATGGTGAGGTCTGCTCAAAAATCCTGAGGTAAATTTGAGCAGTTATTGTTGTTGCATACCTCAGCAATGCCTCTATGAATGATCTTGCTCTTACTCAAACTGTGGTCTTCATGCTGGCCCGATCTTGGATGACAGACAATGCAAGAAGAAGATCAGCATACACCCCCATGTGGGTGGCCAAATGATCCATAGACCTTCTCAAGAGCATCATGTTTATCCCACCAGCGTGTCTCTCCAATGGGAGAGAGGCGCTTATGTCTCTTGTCCTGGCTCTCCTTCTCCCATACATACATTCGTAGGAATGATTCACGAAAGGACACAGCAATGTCATTAAGGAGGGAGAAGAGTGATCCACCTGCAATTACTACCTGGGTGGTGTCAGCAAGAACCAGGTTGAGAACATGTGGAGCATAGCACCACACATGCACTTGACTGGGAGACACAGAGGACATTAGGGCAGAAAAACCTTTATACTGGCCTTGCATGTTAGATGCACCATCGGTTGCATGTCCAGTGCACTTGCTCACGTCCAATTCCAACATTTCAAGTACTTCACGAAGCAGACTGACAAAATGCTGCCCAGTAGCTTCTTGGCACTTAACCACAGCAACAAGTCTTTCAATAACTGTGTCTGAGACATATCTCAGAAAGACAGAACATTGGTCTTGAGAAGTGATGGCCTGTGTTGTGTCAATTTGTACTGAATAATTTTTTTTTTAATTAAAATACATATGTGCATCTTGGTGTCATAAAACTATTCTAATCCAAATTGTTAAACAGTTCATGGCCACTTCAGGTTATATATATAAAATATATACATAAAACATAAAATAATAATAAAAAGTCCAATGTCCATCCTAAAGCAAGCGCATATACAGTCGTAGGTGAAGGTCAAATTATGTTTTGCATGTACTGTAACACAGCTGCTGTTAATTTAATTATCATAATAATCACCTTTATTTCACAGACATTTGTGTTTGTTTTAATAGCTGTAACGTTAAATTTTAAGTTAAAATCCTGCATGTCAGAAAAACTATTAAAATGCTTCAACTGTTTATTTACAGTAAAGCTTGTGTTTCTAAAAAAAAAATGACTGTAATTTCACAGATTTTTACCATCACTAAGAAAACATACTTTTGCTGTTTTTCACTGCTGGACTTTCCACCCATTTTTCAGATTCTTTTCTTTATAGTGAACTTCCAGCTCGGTAGTGCAGCATTTTAAACTGGAAACCCATCATTATGCACATTAGGTTGATTGAGATTTTCACCAAAATCGTGTAACTGTCGTCCATTCAAAGTGTAGAGAGGCTGATTCTGCCCCCTTCCTACTGAAATCACCATGTGGATGACTTTAGCGTAGGGACATGGCTTCGTAATTTAAGCGTGTTTTTGTTAGCACAGTTGAGGCACCAGGTGTCCACTTCCCATCTTGGTGGGGGGGTGGGCTTCCTGTTTTCACAATTGGCCCCTGAGCTTTAAGTCTTTCCGTCCAACCAACGCATGTTCTGCCATTGTTTCCCCAGCAAAAACAAACTCTCAATGGCTGTTTTTCCACTACTGATTAATGGTAGAGTACTCAATAATACTTGTGGTATGTGCATGAAACAATGCTGAAACCCAGTAGAGCTGTAACACAATAATGGGTTAGAGAACGCTGACACATTATCGCACAATGGCTGCGTCTGAAGGGAAATAGATTAGCTATGCACATGCACATTAGCGTGGCACTGATACACAACAAGGCCAAGTCAAATGCCTCACACCCAGCTCCTTCACGGCAGTTCACTGGAGCAGTAAAAGGGGCGAGGGGGCATGAGTGATCGTCCACTTTTTTCAACTTGCTCTCTCGCCCTTGTTTTTGTAGGTGCCAAGGATGAAGGAGCCTCAGATGTAAGTGGAGCACATCACATATGTCCAAAAACATATGACACATAGCACATGCATGTCTTTTGTAAATTGTCACTGTTGTAAGAGAACCTTTTATCTATAAAACTGCAACTTTATAAAAGACAGAAAGTTGGTAACTTTAAAGAGCCCATACCCTGTATTTTTTTCTGTGTTTTATTTTTTTCCCTGAAGTTCACTTATAATTTCAGCGTGAATGTGCAGAGCTAAACTGTTGTAGGCCGAATAGAGGAAATATATGTTAACGGTCAACTCAGTCTTGTCTGTTTACCCATAAGGTTTAAAGGTTTTTGTGACATCAAAAAAACAAGGAATTCAATACAGCTTAATTTCCATACTTGGACTATGTGAAGTGGACAGTGAATGGTAGTAAAATGTTAACAATGTTGTATGTATATATATATATATATATATATATATATATATATATATATATATATATAATATGCATAACGCCGCTGTCAGAACAAAAGCTTATATCTCCATTTTTGTCGATTCTCAGTTTTTGAAATAATTTGAAAATTATACTATGTGTGAATTTAATGAAGGATAGACCAAAATAAATGGCTAAAGATGACTTGGAAAAATCCTGGTTCAATTGACTTACATTGAAAGTAATGTATGTTTTTCCCTTCTCCTGTAAAGTTACCATTTTGGAGATATGAGGTTTTGCTCTTACAGCAGCGAGATATAAATATATATATATATATATAGTCCACCTCACAGTGAACAGGTCCAAATTGTGCCCATTTTTGTCGTCGTCCCTCACTGGTTTCATGTGACTCGTTAGAGTTACAGGGTTCCAGGTGTGAAGGGCTGTTAAATTTGGTGTTTTGGGTACAATTCGCTCATACAGGCCACTGGGTATTCAACATGGCACCTCATGGCAAAGAACTCTCTGAGGATGTGAGAAATAGAATTGTTGCTCTCCACAAAGACATCTAGGCTATAAGAAGACCGCTAACACCCTGAAACTGAGCTATAACACGGTGGCCACGGTCATACAGCGTTTTTTTACAGGACAGGTTCCACTCCGAACCTCGCCAGGGTCGACCAAAGAAGTTGAGTCCACATGTTTAGCGTCATATCCAGAGGTTGGCTTAAAAAAATAGACGCATTAGTGCTGCCAGCATTACTGCAGAGGTTGAAGAAGTGGGAGGTCAGCCTGTCAGTGCTCAGACCATAGGCCGCACCATGCATCAACTCGGTCTGCATGGCCGTCGTCCCAGAAGGAAGCCTCTCCTGAAGTTGACACACAAGAAAGCCCGGAAACAGTTTGCAGAAGACAAGCAGTCCAAGAACATGGATTACTGGAACCATGTCCTATGGACTGACGAGACCAATATAAACTTGTTTGGGTCAGATGGTGTCCAGCATGTGCGGTGGCACCCTGGTGAGGAGTACCAAGACAACTGTCTCTTGCCTACAGTCAAGCATGGTGGTGGTAGCTTCATGGTGTGGAGCTGCATGAGTGCTGCTGGCACTGGGGAGCTGTGTTCATTGAGGGAATCATTAATTCCAACATCTACTGTGACATCCACCAGCTCCATGATGTCATCATGGAGGAGTGGACGAGGATTCTAATAGCAACCTGTGCAGCTCTGGTGAATTCCATGCCCAAGAGGGTTCAGGCAGTGCTAGATAACAATGGTGGTCACACAAAATATTGACACTTTGAGCACAATTTGCACCTGTTCACTGTGAGGTGGGCTCACATGTGTTGCCAGCTATTTTAATGGCTGTGTGTTTTCTTTTCAGAGGACAGTAAATCTGCACTGCTATACAAGCTGCACACTGACCACTTTAAGTTAGATCCAAGTTTCATTTCTATAGAGTCGTCCCATGAAAAGATATAATATATACATGAACTTAAAGGGGCCCTTCGGAGAGAGGAAAAGTATAACCATTGCTCCTTCTGTTGTAAACATGTATTCTTACCTCCCATTTGCCACAATAGTCTTGAGAGTGATATTTTCCTAAACAATAGAACCCCTCAATCCCCCACCCTGATGTATTTTGAAGGTGAGGAAGGTAAGGCTAGGAACTCTGGAATAACTATAAGCACATTGAGGCAGATACCTTAGGACAAGGAGTCAGATAGCTTACAATAATGCTAGGAAGCCAGATGTATCATCTGATTCCCAGTGATCGTAGACTGCATTTGCATCATGAATGCTAAGTATTGAAATGAGAGAACTACAAAACATGTCAAATAACACATTAACTGCTGGCTTAATGCCAGAATGACCCTTTAGTACATTTTTAATTATGTCACAAATGTCCAAATACTTCTTGGGGCCACTGTAGCTGACTTGGCTAGATATTAGGGGCAGTCGTGGGCTGGAGGTTAGGGAACTGGCCCGGTAACTGGAAGGTTGCCGGTTCGATCCCCAGTGCCGACGGCACGTGACTGAGGTGTCCTTGAGCAAGACACCTAACCCCTAATTGCTCCCCAGGCGCTGTGGGTAGGGCTGCCCACCATTCTGGGCAATTGTGCTCACTGCCCCCTAGTGTGGGTGTATGTGGTGTTTCACTTCTTGGATGGGTTAAGTGTGGAGGTGGAGTTTCCCCATTTGTGGGATTAAAAAATGATCACTTAACTTAATCTAGCTAAGATAGATAACGCTAGATCTGTGCTTGGTCTAGACAGCTTGATTTAACATTCAGAGCATTCTGGTTTCTGATTGTTGTCGCTCACTTACTGTGCAGGACAAGGTGTTAAATAAAGAAATGTCCATTTTAATAATAATAATTTTAATGAATGAATTTTAAGGAGTAAAATCAGTGGCCAGTCGTCATTTTGTAACTGACAGTGACATGAATATGAGCTGTTAAATACTGCCGCCTGGCTGCATGGCCTGAGTGATGTCCTAGCGTAAGTCCAGGGTGAGGCCGCAGTCATGCTGTCTGGCGTCATAGCGGACCTGGTGAATACAGGTACTGAGGCTGTCCCCCTTTCTCTCCGCCAGTCTGCTGTGGAGTACGTCCAGCTAAATCACAGTGAACCGGACCCTGAGTAGACCCCAGCAGAGTGGTCTCCACCAGAACCTCCGTCAGCACTCTTCCATAATGTAATTACAGAGCTAACTTATTCCACTTCCACTCCAGCTGCAGCGGCCCACCAAAGAGGATGCTCTGCCATGGTATATTTTCTGAGATACTTTCTGGGATAATTTTGTATATGGGTTGTTTAAGTGGTCACACACGTGTTGGTGTTGAGATTGTGACACTGTTTGTATAGCTGAAAATAAAGCTTGCACAAAATCAAGACTGCTGGTTTCCTTTTCCCTTTAACCTGAAGGGAGACGCCTCACATGGGCATTCGCAGGAGCCTTCAGGAAAGAGCTGTCCAAATGGCTTTCCTCTTGCAGCGGGAGGGAGCGCATAAAAATATCAGCGAATACTTTGAAGTTGGATAAGCGAGAGAAGAATGGTAGCGTGGGTGAGTGAGTGAGGGTGTGTGGGCTTGGCAGGGTGGCGTGGCACAAGAGAGGAAAACCAAAACAATTAGTGGCATTCAAGATACACTATATGCCTGAAGGTGTTTTGCTATTTGTAGGAGATTCTTCTGAAATCAAGCATATTAATAGTGGGTTTGTCCACTCTTTGCTGCAGTAACAGCCTATCCTCTTCTGAGGAGGCCTTACACTACATGTTGGAACATTGCTGCAGGGATTTCGCGTTAGTGAGGACAGATACTGAAGTCGGATGTGTGCTGGATCACAAAATCCATTCTAACTCATCCCAAAGGTATTGGATGGAGCTCCATTACTCCAGAGAACAGAGTTGCATTGCTCCACAGCCCACTGCTGGGGGGCTTTATACTCTTTGTTGATGCTTGGCGTTGTTTATGGTGGCTTTAGTCCCATGTGTGCCTGCTCTAGAGTAGCAATGCTTTTCTATGGAGTTAGTGAGCAACTGAACACCTGTGTCAGCTTGGCTACACCTTAAAGTAGACTAAACACGTCTGAAACATGTCTGGATGCTTTTGGACACATGGTGTACACCTCTGATTACCCATCATGGTGGTGGAGTTGGATTTATTACTTCTCAAAGGTTTGGAATGGAGAAGCAGGTAACATTGGAGGAAACAAGGATTCATCAAAGTTGTGTCTGGTGAAATTTAATTGTAAAACTAGTACAAGTAAATTTCACAAAGGGTTTAGTTATTTATTAATCTTTGGTGTAAACACACACACACGTCTTCTAAGCTGCATCTCCCTCAGGGGGTGCTGGAGCCTATCCCAGCCGTCATCAGGTGGAAGGCAGGATACACCCTGCCAGGCCATCGGAGGGCAGACATAGGCATTCACTCACACCTAGGGGCAATTTATGTCCAATTGGCCTAATTGCATGTCTTTGGACTGTGGAAGGAAACCCATGCAGACACAAGGAGACAGAGGAAGGCTGATCACCAGGCCGGGGAATCAAACCCAGGCCCTTCTTACTGGGAGGCGACATCGCTACCCACCGTGCCACCATGCCACCCATCTTTGGTGTATCAAATATTACATTAATAAATGTACAATCAAACTCAAGTCAGGTAGAAGTGCATGTAAATTTGAGTTTAATATCATAAGAGACTAATAAAATGTCTGATTGATGGTTAAAATTATTGACAATAACCAATAATATCAGTAATAATGGTAACACATAATTTTGCACATGGCAATCCTTCGTTCCATTTAAAGACTTTTGCTTTATACCACTGATAGTAAATAGCATCCTTCCTAAAATACAAATAGCTTACCTAGTACATTAGAACCTCATAATATCACTCAAGCAGCTACTGTTTTATGAAAATTATTACATTCCACAATCACATGACTTTATAAAAAAAGGCAGTGAAATTTTATTCTTTTCAATCATAATGACACTAAAATCATTTTAACACTAAAAAGCTGTTTAAGTTCTGGCCAGAAGGAGGAGCAGTGCATGACGTGCTCAGCCCCAAACGCCTCCTAAGAGGACTGCCATGGTTCAGGAGCTGCTGAATAGTGTTATTTTATTGGCTCACTGTCGAAACATCTACATGAATTAGGGTGTACTTTGAATTAGGGTGTTAATTGTATGTATAAGGGGCCAAATTGGGATGTGTCCCATTTTTTCCACACACCGTAGCTGATTTATTTACCCAAATCACCACTTGTTTTGTGGTCGTAGGACAGTTTCCTGAATCAGACGCAGAGTAATTTGTACGTCATTCAGGGCAGCCAAATCTGTGCACGTTTCTGCGCATCTTCATGCGATGTGTGTAACTTTTATGAGCCAAACCATGTCTATTTTAACCATGAGGAAACTAAATTGGTAGAGTATTAAGTATTTAGGCACTTTTTAATTAAACATATATGTAAAGGTTACAAAGGGCGGCACGGTGGCGCTCTCGCCTCACAGCGAGGAGGGCCTGGGTTCGATTCCCTGGCCGGGTGACCGGGGTCCTCTCCCCGTTCTCCCTGTGTCTGTGTGGGGTTCCTCCGGGTTCTCCGGTTTCCTCCCACAGTCCAAAGGCATGCAGTCAGGCCAATTGGACGTGCTAAACTGCCCCTGGGTGTGAGTGACTGTCTGTGCCTGTCTGTCTGCCCTGCGATGGACTGGCGACCTGTCCAGGGTGTATCCTGCCTTCCACCCGATGACCGCTGGGATAGGCTCCAGCACCCCCCCCTTCTCCCTGACGGAGAAGCAGCTTAGACAATGGATGGATGTAAAGGTTACAAACAAAAACAAGCTCTACATATTAACACTGCAGGGAAAAAAAAAGTTACATTTATATGGCGCCTTTCACAAACCCAAGGTCGCTTCACATAGCATGGGCAAAAAAATAAATAAATAAATAAAAATAAACCCTAAGCAGTGGAGGAGGAAGAAAAATGTGCATTAAAGAGAAAAGTCTTTGTCAGATTTGAAAGAGGAAAAAGAAGACCAGTCCCAGAGGGACTGAGGAAGAGAATTCCAGGAAGGTTAAAAATGATGCATAACGGCCTTTAAAAGAGATTGATTGGGACGACACCATGCAAGTAGCAATCATGTTGAAGGTGAAAAAGCTTCCTATAGATCTCAGGGACAGTATTATTTTGTCAAACTCAAAGGACATGACATTTGGACATGTGGATATATGCTTTGGAAGCACATTAATGAAACAGAACCAAAGGGTTCTCCAAA
Source organism: Pygocentrus nattereri (assembly GCF_015220715.1). NCBI lineage: Eukaryota > Metazoa > Chordata > Actinopteri > Characiformes > Serrasalmidae > Pygocentrus > Pygocentrus nattereri. The sequence goes on from NC_051224.1 coordinate 4,205,564, forward strand.
GTTGTTTCCCCTCCTGTAAGTCTAACTCTGTGCTTCAGCTCTGTTATATAACACTAGCTACTCAGACTCTAGGCTACTACTACCAAAGAAACCTAACCACCACATTTGGCAAAGATGGGGTATCTTGGCAAGGTTTGAGTCTTATGATGTCAATTCAGTGTACAGTGGTACACTGGTTAGGGTTAGGGTTAGGGTTAGGGGGGGGGGGGGGGGGGCGCTTAAATTTTGATATATTTTCCAAAAGAGAATTCTTAAACAAAATAATTAGCGAAAAAAGGGACTTCCAGATTATTTGTAAAAGCACCATAAACACATTTTGGAGCAAGGTCAAAATATGGGCCATCAAGATTTGCTCAGCACTCGATGTCCAAATTATGTTTGTATTATTGTTATTTAAGTGGCTTCAGAATTACTTCATCGTAGTAACAAGGTCAACTTGGCACACAAGAGGAGCTGGACGTAAAAAATTCAAACATCTACCAGGTTGATGTTTGCATTTGTTCTACACAACACCTGGTAATTGTAATCAGATTCTAAATCATGTCAGATCTGTTTTTAATCGCTTTTTCTCTTGACAGTTCTCTCAATAGTCCTTTGATATCTTCAGGCCTTAGGCAATAGGAAACTTAGGAAGCGTTTCAGCAGCCTGTAAACATCCTCTGAAATTACTGTGCTGTTATGCAATCTCACAGTAAGTTGTAGATCTACTTGTGACTATAATACGTTTGATATTAGCTTGAAACATAATCTGGAAAAAAAATTTTAAAACAAAAATCAGAGCCCACAGTTGGGAAGTGGCTCACTTTGTGCAGGTCCAAGTCAGCAGCTGTTGTTTCTGATCATTTGAGAAATCGCTCAGCCCTATGCTTTCCTTCCCCTCCTCCATCCTCCAGCAGCACCAAGAAAAACAATATGGAATGTTTACACTCGATTGCCCCATCAATTGATGTGAATTAGATTAGATAAAGAGATGCTTATTAGTCCCACAATGGGTAAATTTCACCTCTGCATTTAACCCATGCATGAAGTGAAACACCATATACACACTAGTGAGCACACACACACTAGGGGGCAGTGAGCACACTTGCCCAGAGCAGTGGGCAGCCCAATCCGCAGCGCCTAGGGAGCAGTTGGGGGTTAGGTGTCTTGCTCAAGGACACCTCAGTCATGTGCTGTCGGCTCTGGGGATCAAACCAGCGACCTTCTGGTCACGGGGCCGGTTCCCTCACCTCCAGCCCACAACTTCTCCAATATATCAGCGATAATAGTGCAATTTCCATCCATACTGTGATGTGTTTCCAAGTGAAACCCAGTATTAGGGAGGGTTCCTGAGTTAGTTTCACTTTTTCGCTCAATGAAAGGTGAGGGGGTGGGAGGTGGAGGTGAAACACTGTATTATAGGTTAATATTACTTTAACTTATCAGCTGGTACACGGCAATGTAACTCAGAAAATGTTTTAACGGGTGGGCAAAAGGGCCCGCTAGTGGACCCAAAGTTTTATTCCACATTGCTAAAACTTAAGAATAGCTCGACCAGTTTGCACTGAAATCCCTGCAGATACTGAATAAGCCTTAATATGCAATAAGCCTGGGAATTTAAAGGGTTAACTGCTCTGTTTTTCTCTTTTTGATGCACTTTTTATCTAAAATAAATAAGAAATCTCCAAAGTCAGATGTGACAAATCACAAAGCAGTAAAAAGGCATTCACTATCATAACATCATAACTTAAACATGAAAATAGAAAGAAAATTCAAAGTAATAAGAAAAAAAAAATTTTAATTAAAAGGAGGTTCATCACAAATTTACTTGAGAAATATTTTTGAAAATATAAAAAAATACGCTAAAACTGAAAGTACACATACATTAAAATTATACCTAAGTAAAATTTACTGTGTAAATTTAACTAGTAACTGTCTGCCACTGATCGCAAGGCATATGCAAAATATGCCGGATCACTTTGAGCTTGCCTCTTATGGCTCTGCAGCACTATAGCCGTGTGGACAGAAATAAGCTTGTTTTACTGTCCCCCTCTTGGTCACGTATGGAATGTCTCAGACTACCACGTATGATCCTTCACTGCCCTCAGAGGACCTTCCAGCATCTCTGGACAGTTCATTCTCTTCCAGAGGTCCTGCGTGATGCTCTGAAAGCTTATCGCCTCAGTCAGCTCACAGTATCCCTTCCTCATTAGTCATGTGAGGTCATACACTGTCACCAACCTCAACCGCCCAGCACAGGCCAGCACAGAGAGAGGGGCTACTTTTAACCCTTATGGGTTTCAGTTATAAGTGGTGTTAGTTGCATGGAGCAAGTCGTTCTCTCTCAAGGCTCAGTGGAAGAATCAGTGAAAATCTGTTGAAAGTGCAGATTCTAAACTTTGTCCTTTATAATAATTAGTGTTATTATGATTTGAATTTGATTGCTGTCTTATTTTATGGAAAAAATATTTTTTGTCATTGTTGACAAAGTGGATGTAGATTAACTACAACTAACTATATATTAAATTCTAGTGTGCTCATAAAGTGAGTTTTAAAGTGTTGGTTGTCTTGCATTTAATCACTGGGTTGTTCTGACAAGGACTCTTATTGTGAAGGCGAAATTAGGAATTAGATTTGATTAGGAAATTCTTCGTCAGTGTAATGCTGCCAGCCTAGGAAGCAAGATATAGCAAGGCTTAGAGCGACTGTTAGAAAAAACTCTCTGTGCACAGCACGACTGTGGTCATATACAGCCTTTACTAAAGCAACGACTGTGTCTTCTTTAATAGTGGAAAATGTTGCAATAAATGGCATAGTTACCCTTCTAAAATCTGTTTGGCACAATCAACACCATTGTAAAATACTCACTTATAGCAGCATTGCCTGTTGGATTCTGTGTTTATAAAAACAAACATTTTTACTACTAATTTTAAAATTTCTGTATAATTCAAGGCCACTAGGGGCGGCACGGTGGCGTGGTGGGTAGCGCTGTCGCCTCACAGCGAGGAGGGCCTGGGTTCGATTCCCCGGCCGGGTGGCCAGGGTCCTCTCTGTGTGGAGATTGCATGTTCTCCCCGTGTCTGTGTGGGTTTCCTCCGGGTTCTCCGGTTTCCTCCCACAGTCCAAAGACATGCAGTCAGGCCAATTGGACATGCTAAATTACCCCTAGGTGTGAGCGAGTGAGTGAGCGAGTGAGTGAGTGAGTGAGCGAGTGAGTGTGTCTGCCCTGCGATGGACTGGCGACCTGTCCAGGGTGTGTCCTGCCTTCCGCCCGAAGACTGCTGGGATAGGCTCCAGCTTCCCCCCGCGACCCTGACGGAGAAGCGGCTTGGAAACTGGATGGATGGATGGATGGATCAAGGCCACTACAAACACAACGCCAAAAAAATGGCATGAAGATGTTAAATATTCTGACATAATTTTTTTGCATCAAAACAATACACACCAGCTGCAAACTGATGTTTTTGTTCACACCTCAAAAACCTGGGCAAAATATCTGTCGAAAAAGGCTCTTTGCTTCTCACAAAATGGGCAAAATGTGACGTTTTGCAAGATGCTTTCCACTTGGAAAGCAAATGGAAAACAGACGGCTTCTCATCCTCATACAGGAGCTAAACTAGGAGCTCAAATGTGTTAAATCTGTGCAAGTAAGATCCAACTTTTTGCTCCCAACAGAGCGAACCAATGGTGACACTAGGCTACTGTCCATTTTGGAAAAGTGAAAGTAGTATGAAGAGCTGAAACTTTGAGTTCTTCCACATTTAACGTGATGTTTGTAATTCTGTTTGAGACGGAGATTCTACTCCTTCTGACGCTTGTGAAAATGTTTCAATTGCTCGAACACAGCTGCTCTGTCATCTTGGTTGTTGCCATGCCAACAGCAAAGGCGACCGTGATTGGTCAGTGAGTTTATGTTGCTGGCAAAAGATTGCAAAAATCAAACAGAGGACGAATAAAATAATGTTGCATTTTTGCCATCTGAAAAATTAAGCAGTAAAAGAAAGACAAAAGAAATTCAGAGCGATTTGATGTGAAACAGTTAATTCCAGACAAACCTCCAGACAAACCTGTCAGAATTGTTGAAGTGGTGGTAATAGAAACCAGATGAATGGTTAGGGATGTGCTGCCTGATGTTTGACATGTTGTTTTATGACGTTTGTCAGATAAGATTTTGGCCTATAGCACATTTGTAAAAATATATTTCTGCAACATTACACTTAAAAGCTCAGAAGGCGTGTACATGCACTGCTCATTTTGGATGCCAAATAAATGATATATATATTTACATTTCAGATCATGGTCCTTGGATCCTCTGTAAAGAAATCTCTAAGAAATCTCCTTATTTAAATAATACAACAAAATGAGAGTAATAGTTCTAGACTTCTAAGAATTAACCCCGTACTGAATAATAAGCCTTATGTTTAATAACTGACTAGAAACCTGTTCTTTAAGGGTGGAACTAAGGACATCTGCACCTGTACATGCCATTAGCACATGTAAAGGTAAGCAGAGAGACTCTTAAGTGCTTAATATGTAAAGCTTTACAGAGGTTGACACAGGAGAGTGATGTCTGAGCTGAGCTTTTCACCTCTCACTTTCAAACATGTGCTTATTTTAGGCTGGTAGAACGTAATGTACTTCCTATTCCACTTGTGCTTTTGACTGCTCTCTCTCTCTTTCTCTCTCTCTCTCTCTCTTTCCCCCTCTCTCACGTAACTCGAAGCTGGCCCTCGTGGATGTGGAGCGGGATTCCTGCACTGCCATTGGCTGCACTGCTAAAATTGGCACGCTGACCCCTATGAAATGCATTCTGGGAATATGTTGTCCTCTACTTTGCCTTATGGGGCCAGTTGCAGCGTGACCGGGTCGTGTTATGAGGTCTCGGACTCGAAAGCTACACTTTCTCAGATATGTTCTCCACATGCACACCACTTATTTTCTGCTAAACTTTCAAGAATACTGTTACTTGCTTCTTCACCAAGGTATATATTACAATTAAGGGCCTATGTAATACTGATCCAGGGTTACGTGCTATACTGAGTAGAATGCTGTCTCCCAAAGCATCCAGACACCTCTTCTAATTAGTGAATTCAGCTACTTTAAGGTGCACCCATTCCTGACAAGGGTGTTGAATTGTGCACACATCGTATGTATGGTCTTCATAGAAAAGCATTACCAATAGAACAGGGTGCTCTGGAACAGCCACACATGAGCCTAAGGTCATGTCCAATACCATGCATCTGCTAGATGGGTATTAATGTCTAAGTATGTCTACCACTATGTCTGTTGTCACTGTTACAGAAAGTTTCCCAACAGCACGTCTTTTGAGATCGTAACACAAATGTATGCCTCGGTTTAAAAGGCGGGGGAACACTGACGCAAAAAGGAAGCACTATGGGTACCTCAAAATTTAGAAAATTGAGCAGAACGTATTCAGTCACACTTCCAATAACCTCACCCACTTTCTGTGTGATCCCATGTTTCATGCAGCCCTCTCTCAAACATGTACGAGTGAGAGAAATGCATTCTTCGGTTTTCCATGCTCATCAGCCGTAAACCGTGCTTTTAAGCTAATAGGACAGATTCATACTCTACCCATGAGCAGAATAGATCTAGAGCATGAAACTGGTGCTAAAGGCTTAGTGCACCAGGCCTAAATTGTCAAGTCGTAGTTGTAAATTGGATATTCCATTGTTTTCAATGGAGCAGCAACAGAAAACATTTTCCCAATGTTTGCCATTGACCATAGTGGTGCAATTAAGTGGATACAGATTTTTTTTTTTTTTTTTGGAAACATGGCCACATAATGTTCATACAAGTCCAAACCCATGCAGTCAAGTACCAATACAATTTAACATAGACCACAATCAGAAAGCACAACCTACTTTCATCTAGTCTGTCTGAATATCTCCTGAATTCTGTAGATAGTGACCCTGAAGAGAAATGACATGTTTTTTTTTTTGCAAACTGTCTTGACAATAAGCATTAAAGTGAACGGCTGGTGTAAATTCAAGGGTTTTTGATGTTGTTTATGTTGCCTGTCTTTGCTTCCAGTCTTTAGGGGTCATGATAACAAGCTGTCAGTTGATGATATCACTGTGAACTCCTCATCACAAGCCCGCATTGTGAACATTACAGATCAGCAGGTTGCACATCAGCAGGACTCATTACACAAACCCACCCACCAGCCCTTTTTGGCCCAGAGTCGGTAATTCTACCCCCTCATAAACAAGCACTACACCACAGCCTCACCTTCCCTCCAATCCTGTGAAGTCAGACACATTCAGTGCTTGCTATGCTTCAAAACAGCAGCTGGCCATGCTTAGGTTTGGCCTGCTGGTGAGCAAGCAGTCCCTACCAGCTCAATGTCAGTTTGTTCTGGCCGAGGCTTGTGTGCGCCTAACACTGGACGCGCAAGCAAATACAAACTTTAACACCTGATCAAAAGTTAATACCCATAACCTGTGGGGGCTTCGCTCTGCAGGATGGCTAGGATCTGTGATTTGTTTTGATTGGCGCTGTCAGGCAGAATCAGGGACGCCGTCCACTTCGTTCAGTTCAATGTACGGAACCTGATGTGAGTGTTATGTGAGAAGTCAAGAAGCGATGCATCTCAGCTGTCTTGTCTAGGTATGTGATAAAATGGTTAGACAGTACCTACATGCTGCTGCAAAGCTATTAGACAATACAGTGTTAAAACGAAAGGTTCCTGAATGGTTCTTGGCTAGGATAAACAGTTCTATGAGAAATCTTCAACTGGTTATGTGAAGGTTCTTTAAAAAGGTTCTTCTCGCTCACATTTACAAAAAAAAAGATTGTTTAAAAAGAACCATCCACTAAAAGGCTATTTCATGCAATCACACCTAAGAATGGTTTTGGTTCCATTTCCCATCTTTATTTTTAAGAGATCATTTGAATTTCCAAGGACCTTATCGGCAGCCAATCATAGGCAACTCCAAGGACAAAGGTAGCTTTAGTTTTCATGTATTTTTGGACTGTTTTTATCATCTATTTATTTCTGCTCTGATTCATCCTCTCATCTTCACGCTGATAACTGTAGTTCTATAGATAAGTTCACAAACTTCACATGGGCAGGATTACTGTGCCAACTAGCTGGTGAGCAGCTATTATGATTAAGAGTAAGTGACCCTTATAAGTCCCACAACGGGGAAATTTCACCTCCGCATTTAACCCATCCGTGAAGTGAAACACCACATACACACTAGTGAACACGCACACACACTAGGGGGCAGTGAGCACACTTGCCTGGAGCAGTGGGCAGCCCTATCCTTACCGCCCGGGAAGCAGTTGGGGGTTAGGTGTCTCGCTCAAGGACACCTCAGTCATGTACTGTCAGCTCTGGGGATCAAACCGGCGACCTTCTGGTGACAAGGCTGGTTCCCTAACCTCCAGCCCATGACTGCCCCAAAAAGGGTGAAACCAGGCGGAGATACTGTCCACTATACTGACAAGGACGATACAATACAATACCAAAACCATAGCTGTGGTGCTAATTATGATACACCACACATGGTCAGCTGTATTTTTTGGCCTTCATAATGTCAATACTTAGTTCAAGGAGTCCAAAGCCAGTTATTTCTTCCCTGTTTACTGAATCCTTCTTGTATTAGTTATCTTATAGTGTACTGGTGTTAGACTATACCAATATTTGTGCAAGGCAAAATAATGCTGGGTTTAAGTGGTGTTGGAAACTGAGAAATACTTGTTTTCTGATTTGTAAATTGCACTCAAACAGCCAGTGAAGTCGTATTTTTAAGTGGGAAACTCAAGATTCTAACTGATACACAAGCAGAGGTGGACAAAGTACATAAATCATGTGCTTGAGTTAAAGTAGAGACCCCCAAGGTAAAATATCACTCCAGTAAAAGTAGAAGTTCCTCGCTTTAGACCTCCACTTGAGTAAAAGTACTAAAGTATTTACCTTCAAATGTACTTAAGTATAAAGTAAAAGTACTAAAAGAGTAATTCTGGCTCTGATGTCCTGTTATCATTTTTATAACCAGACTGGCTTCATGAACTCATTTCAGGTGAAAGTCCTCCAGCGTCTCTCTTGGTAAACCAGTCTTTTAATAGAACGTCATTAATTAGTGACGCTGACGTCTATTAAAATGATCAGAAGCACAAAACACTGAAGGTAAACAGTTTCCATCAGGGAGAACCGAGTGGCTCTGAAATCACTTTTTACACACAAGCAAAGTTTCAGTTTCAGATTTATTTACAACTTAGTTCCAAGTTTAAGTTGAATAAAAACTGGCTTTAAACTCAGGATCACAGATGAGCTCCTTTACTATGTTGATCTGTAGGCGTCTGTTCATAAACATAAACCAGCCCAAACTAATTTACTATAAAATGAAATGGTGCTTGTAGAAATTCAGAAAAAAGCCGCGTCAGTCTCGACTGCATATGTGGACATATTTCTATATTGAGCTCTATTTACACAAAGTTAGGTTAGTTCATCATTTATGTTGAACAGACTCTCCCAAAGTTTTACGCTGCTGCGCTGACGTTGAACCGCGTGCTGCACTGGGTCGGTATGACCAACAGGTCAAAACCAGCTCTAAACAAAGTGACCGCTGGGCCCTGATTGGTGCTCTGGCTTTGCGCTTCTTTCGTTTTGACATGTTACGTTTTTATACACACAGAAACCAAAAGGAACGACAGATTTCTCAGAATGTAGGAGGAAAAAGTCGGATATTAGACTCTGAAATGTAGTGGAGTGAAAGGAAAAAGTCGCCCAGAATGGAAAAACTTCAGTACAGATACATGAAAAAAAAACTACTTAAGTACAGAAACTAATTACATTTACTCAGTTACTGTACACCACTGTTCACAAGTTTACCAAAAGTAATTTATAATGCGACCTTCTGCCTTTTCCATGTGTAAAAAATTGTAAACATGGCGATGAAAGTGGAAAAAAAGACCTGATACGATTTTGTGTGGTCTATCTGCTTTTTTGTGCAAGGAAAAAGCTGTAGTTGTGTTTTCAGACCTCCACGCTTTCTTTTTCTGTGTGACAGGTGTGTCTGTTAACGTGCACCTGAATTCAGACAAAGCACATTTACTAGTAAGCCATTTGGTATGTAGAATTTTGCCTGAGTACTGAGAACTCTTCATCTCAAGTTGACACTGTGCACAGCACTTCAGCAGGATGACTGCTTGACAGCTGGTCACTTGACTGCTTGTGTATTCATTTCCTAAGCCCATCCATCATATTTTTCAGCTATTTTTTGGCCCTGGGTTGGTAACTCTACCTCCTCACAAACAGTAGTTAGGTCTTCCTGATTTCATGAATCAGTTCGAGGACTCCAAACTATTTCTTCTCTGTTTGTTAAATCCTTTGTTTATGAATTTGCTTGCCAATTGGTGTTAGCCTACCAATATTTGTGTAGTGCTTAGAATGATTCTTCTGATATGTATTGTGTATGTGTTGTGCATTTGGTGGTATTTGGTATTCATATTACGTTTCAGCAGTAGATGCCAACTGATTAAAGGATACTTTATTAAGCGTCCAATATATTATACATGATAATCCCGCAGTTCCAAACAATTGCACTGTTGTTGAGTGTATACAGATACAACTTGTCATGCTGTCTTTAACTTTGATGAATTCAAATATAGCTTCTATTTTGCCAGATATTTCTCAAGATGCTGATCAAGAGCTCTCAATACCAGTAAAGGCTGGAACCCCTGTGGAAAACATGTAGATATGACTAGAAGATTAACAGCTTTGGAGCCTGGCAACATACCACTCTGCCAACCCAGGGCCAGGTGTGCACTGGCCTTGTTTAGCTGAGCACCGGACCCAATTTAGTCCATGGCTCTGCACTCAGTCACAATGCTTTAAGGCCTCTTAGCTTTATATGTTGAAGGCTCTGTTTTCCTGTGTACGCCATGAAACCTACAAAATAAGTGATTTTTTTAGTCTAATGTGAGAAAACAATTACACATATTATGAATGTCAAACAATTCAAATAATGAAAGCTACACTATGTAAGCTGTGTGGATTTGGAGACCTCTCTGGTGGAAAAGTGTAATTGCATGCAGTATGCTGAAGAACATTTTATAACAAATTTTGAGAGGACAAATCTGACGATGTAGGTAATTGTAGGGATGTAGGTAAATTATCTGTCATCATATCTTCATCAGTTAATTTTGCTTTGCTTTTTGAGGCTGTGTGTGTAACATTAATACGTAACGACAGATGAGGTGGTCCAAACACGTCTGACCCGACGCGTCTGATTTTTAAACAGACCCTATGTTAGATGATTTATTTTCCTCCTGATTTAATAATGCTTTCAAATTGAATGAAAAGCATTTTTTTTGGTTCAAATTGCTGCTTGTTTATTCACAGCTCTCCTGCAAGGACAGTCAATAGTCTACTGAAGGCATCCTCTGGTGTTAACATTATTGATATTGGTTTGCTTGTAAATGTTCATAGTCAATGTAGTTGATGTGCTAAGGATAAAAAAAGGTCATCATGAAAGTAGCTAGTATGTTTTGGGTTAATCAGGACAGTAATTAACGGAACTTGAGATATAAAAGTCAGTCAACAGCTGCATTTCGAACCACATATATCACACTACATAGCACGTGAAATTAGTGGCACTTCAAATAGTGCCAATACTATTTTTAATTTGCTCTTTCGTGTAATAGTATGCAGCTCGAGACACAGCCAGCATACAGTGCCCATGTAGCTGAGCTTTGAAGTGGAGCTATGGTGTTGAAAAAGTTATTTGTCCTATTTTTTGATACTAACAGTTTATGTATTTCATCTGATGAACTTCTTGATTTGCTATTCCATTGCTGAGTTTTGCCTTTGACTTTGTTAAGGTGTCCTTTTTGTAGCGCTGAAATTATACAGCATGAGAGCAACAGTGTGGATTTCTGCATCATTTCAACAAGTTGGCCTTTACATTGTGTGAAGATTTCCTCATGGATAGACCAATATAAATCCTCCGAAACTGCTTGGATTAAAATCATGTTGCATTATCTTATAGTAAACATCAGGCAGGTTTTTGCCTTCTCCTGTAAAGTTCCCACTGTGGAGATGAAATACTATAATGTACTATACCATGCAGACCAATGACTTAAGCTTAGCTTTGATTTGTTGTTGTTTCCTCTCCCAAATCTTAAGCTGTTTTCAACCATTTCTGTCTTTACTGATATGAAACGAATTTCAGGTCTTAGAGACACAAGCAATCTCAGGCTAATAATAGTTAGAACACAAAATCGGTACATTCACAATTTAATAAGTGACTTTATTAATGAAAAATATTATGTTTACCGCCTCAAATTATGCAGTGCAATCAAAGTGGCTTGTTCATACGTCGCATAGCTAATGCTAAAGACTGGCTTCCAGAGTGGAGGAACTACTGCTTTGATTAAATGATCTCATGCACAGTATCCCCCTGGCTTTACAGCAAAGTGATTAGCCTGTTCCACCGGTCCTGGATTACCAGATCCTGAATTAGATACGAACTGTGCTTTGGTCTTGGCCTTGCACAAGAGCAGTAACTAGATCCAACCTGTAGGACGTGGCAGCGAAGGCCAAAGCTGCTCCATTTGATCACTGATGGTCAGGATGTTAAGATTCAAGCCAGGATCTCACTATCTCTTCAAAATCAAGCTTTACCCCTGATTAGTGCTGGCTTCAGTCAAATATGAAAATCTGTTGATTTCATATTGTTTCACATTGTTTGTCATGATGGGCCTGGCTATTCAAACTTACAGCTATTCATCTTAATAATAATAATAATAATAATAATAATTTCTACAGTGCCTTTCACATACCCAAGGCATAACCACAGTAGAAAAAAACAAGAATGAAAATACTGAGAAAACAGGAAGGTTTACAGGGTAACTTTGGAAAAGAGCAGGGTGGAGCAGTTGTGAAGAGGTAAAGGGGGAGTTACATAGTTTAGAGTGCATAACACTCACAAGATCTGCCCCCAAAAGTGGAGCGTTTATAGAAAGGGACTATCAATAGACTCACATCAGAGGACCTCAGAGTATGGGCAGGAGTATAGAGGAGAAGGAGGTCAGCTGAATAAGGGGGTGCTAGACCACCGAAGGTCAGGAGGACCTTGAAATGGGTGTGAACAGGAATGGGTAACCAGTGCAGTAGACAGAGAATGGAGCTGACGTGAGCAGTTTTTTTGAAAGAGACCAGCAGAACTTATTTAATTGTCCCAGTATTCAAAACATGTGAATGTGTGTTTATTATGTGTTCTAGAGTTTAGGTCTAATGAAGAAAGGAAGAGGCAGAGGAGAGTTGAAGGAGAAAATACAGCAGCAACACAAAAAGAATGTATAAACCACCCACTGGAATCTGTCTTTTCCAAAGCAGTGGTGAATGACATGTTAAATTAACAGTTTACTAAGTATGGCTTCAGGAAGACACCAGGCCCAAAACAACAAACGACACAGAGACTTTAGAAAAAAGAAAAGAAAAATAACTAACCAGCACCACAAAAACGATAGATAGATAGATAGATAGATAGATAGATAGATAGATAGATAGATAGATAGATAGATAGATAGATAGATAGATAGATAGATAGATATACACTGCTGCTGTCAGAAGAAAACCTTGTATCTCCAATTTAGTCGTTTTTTCAGTTTTTGACATCATTTGAAAATGCCTGTTGCCCTTTACACTGTATGTGATGAATAGACCAAAAGAAACGTTCCAAAATTACATGTGAAAAACTCTGGGTCCATTGACTTATATATACATATATAATAATAATAATAATAAAAACACTATCCTATCTACTCTAAACTTGATAAAATCGAAGGGTTTAAACAAAAAAAATAGGCCACACATACATTTCCTGACAGACAAACAAAGAGCAGGGAGTCGGTTATTATCCAACAGTGTCCAATCACACCGATGCACAACCAAACACACAAAAAGAATGAGAAGAGTGTGTCATTTCGAATAACATCACAGCTGTGATTTGGTCACAGGCACCAGCTGAAGGCGGGTATACTGTAAACCAGCCCATGATGTTATGCATCTAATGTGCTTTTAAAGTGATGGCCTTTTATGTTATGAATGCTCCCATAAATCTGTTCCAATATCAGGTTCAGCTCAGCTTTTTCAACATTTGCCAGATTAACCTGAATGTGGAAAGATCGCAACAATTAACTGAAGCATACAGTGAGAGGTTACTCAGCAGCCAGTGTTCAGCAGAACGATGCAGTCGTTGTGTAAAAAAGTGCAGTTATCACATACAAGAGCACAGCTGGAGCAGTTCTCACCTGATCACTTTGTGCTGTTTTATAAAGAACCACAACGAATGTCGGGACACAAGCAGCTGATGTTGTGTCTCATCGAAATAGCAACATCTAAGCAGAGCTACATTCTACTGAATTAGTTCCAACTGCATTACTGCAGAAAAAAAAGTATTTAAAAAACAATGAAGTATTCAGACCTCAGGTGTTTGCAAGGATTATGTTATGATCTGTTTAAACCCATTGCATTAACATCCATCCATCCATCCATCCATCCATCCATTGTCTAAGCCACATCTCCCTCAAGGTCGAGGGGGGGGTGCTGGAGCCTATCCCAGCGGTCATCGGACAGAAGGCAGGATACACCCTGGACAGGTCGCCAGTCCATCGCAGGGCCCATTGCATTAACAGACAGTAACAAACTAAATGTACATAAAATCATCATTTACAATCATATCATTTTTAATATCTTGAATGTGATAAAGTGATTCGTAAAGTGAAGTTGAAAGATTTAGATTCATTTGGTGCATTCGTTTAGTTTAATAAATAATAATAATTAAAACATTTATTTTAAAAATACGCCCTGTTTTCATGTCACTGTCACGGGCCATGGGTGGAGTCTCATTTTAGCCACACCCCTGCATTTTAGAGCAGGTAGGGAGACCCTGTCCCTGGTGGCCACATGGCGAGCAGTTAGATCCCACTGTTTTGAAGTAAAGTCTGAAAATGAGTGAATTGTCACTACTCAAACACATTTTTCTGTGATTAAGTCAATGTTTTTTTTTCCTGAATGAAACAAATTATTTAGACTTTTCTAAGCTGTGTTCACTAACTCTGTACAGGCTAGTGTTTTTGAGTTCTGCTCAAGATCAGCTAAAATTGCCACTACTAAAATAGTCAGTACTGAAATATTTGGTAACGTTTTATGGTGTTATGATTGTTGTGATAAAATGGAATGTCCAGTCATTTGTTTTAATGAAATAAACATAATTAAGGCATAGTGTCATCAAAAGCATAAGAATTTTAGTCCATAGTCCAAGTCAGTTAAAAGTCTGAGATGCATTTTGAAACCAGACTTTTTTGAATCCAGTACCAATTCAACAGAAAGAGCCACATTTGATGCGTCTAAATTGTGAGAATCATTGTTCTGTAGGTCAGTTGATATGTTAAATCAGAAACAACTAAAAAGATAAAAAGCCAAGCGATTATACTTCAATAGTTTTAAAATGCAAAATATCCAAAGACCAAAAGTAGTTCAAATGTCCACTCTTGGTTCGTTGCCCTTAACCGCATGGGCATCTACTCTTTCAATATGCAGAGCCAAGGATGAATATTTCTCAGTATTGGATCATATCCCAGGAATACAGAGCTGGCATCTAGTACCAGTGACTCTGCCTCTCTGTAGACCAATCAACAATCCATCAGTGCTGCCTTTCAAGTGTTGTCCCGAGACATGAGGTCACCCACCATCCCTCATCCACTGGCAACCAAAATAAAAGCTTTCCCAGACAATGGCTAGCATGTGCTCACACATAAGCCTTTCTGACAGGTTGTAAACCGTTGAAATGCTTCCAGCACTGGCTCTGCTTATACCGCTGAGGCTGGATTTGGGGTCAAGGTCTAAGCCAAAGCTCAGGCTCCTAACAGAAAGCTACCTGATTGACACAAGGTAACAAACAGGGCTGAGAATGTACCAGTACACCGGGAATGTTGCTCTGTCTGACAGACAAACACTGACAAACGTGCAAGAAAAGGACACTGTATCAATCTTAAATCAGGCCTAAATTCAATCAGATCAAACCTAAAAATGCTTTGAGAATATTCAAGTCTAGTTGACATTCAGAAGTTCAAAACACACACACACACACACACACTTTGTCTAAGTCTCCTAGGTCGCAGTCCCAGCGCTCATTGGGTAGAAGGCAGAAAACATCCTGGGCGGGTCGTGAGTCACGTTCAACCCAGTGTATCGGAATTTAAAACTGAATTATTGCTGGTGGAAACCACTGTCAATGACCAAAACTAGCTAGTGTCCTGTTAGAGTAAAGTGGGCAGGGAGGGGAAGGGGCTCGTGTAATGCAAGCACCTCAGCTCAAAAGACTGAGCTTTTTTCTGAAGTCACTTATAAATTCTCAGGGCTGTGATTTTTGTGCCTTGTTCTGTGAGCTTGTGAGCTGGCATGACAGGCAATAGAAAAAGCTTTACGTCAGAACTCATAGGAGCTAGAAATAAAGTCCTAAGTCAAAGACTGGCGTTAGATACAATAGGTACAATTTTAAAAACTGAATAGAGCTTTAACCTCGGAACTGAAATCATATAAAACCAGCAAATATGTATCAAAAATACAGTGCCTTTACGCCCGTAACAGAGGCTGAATAAAAGTCCAATGCAGCACCTGCTAAATGACCCTAAAGGGGAAAACCACCATTTATCTTTTTTATTTCCGCATAACCATTCAGAGTGATTAGATGAAATTGTTTGTTATAAAAAGTACAGGCTCTAATTTCTTACAGTAGTGATGATAGGAACCAGGGGTCTCAGGGCCACAGTGTGAATATAACCATTTTGTTTAGTATTCGAAATGACCAGTAAATCGATATGTGTCTCCTGAATGTTTATATGTGATGTTAATAAAGGCAAAGTAGTGGTAACTTTCAAACGATTTAAGGACGTATATTGTACCTCAAATCATTCATAGAACAGTGTCTCTGGCCATATACAATGTATGCCACCATTTCGCATGAGGTAAGCTTTCTTCAGATGTCTGGTTCCTTTCACCACCAGTGTGAACAGTAGGTCTCTAAAACAGAGCATTTCACATCAAACCACTCTGAATGATTATGTTTACATCCTAACTATGTAAGTATACTATGTAAGTATACTGTGTATCAGGTAATTGATGAAATATTAAAATGAATAGCCGAGGGCTCCCGAGTGGCCCACCATGCAAGTGCTAACCCTGTCAGATTGGCTTCTTAGATCCTCGGTAATGACACAGTGTCTCCTTGGCTAGATGTCCAAGATAACTGGCCTTTCTCTTCCTGGGAATCAGTACGAGCAGCTAATGTAGCTAAGTGGGGCAGTCGTGAGCTAGAAGTTAGGGAACCGGCCCTGTGACCAGAAGGTCACCGGTTTGATCCCCAGAGCCAACAGTACATAACTGAGGTGTCCTTGAGCAAGACACCTAACCCCCAACTGCTCCCCGGGTGCTGAGGATAGGGCTGCCCACCGCTCCAGGCAAGTGCGCTCACTGCCCCCTAGTGTGTGTGTGTGCTCAGTAGTGTGTATGTGGTGTGTCACTGCACAGACGGGTTAAATACGGAGGTGAAATTTCCTCTAATAAGGGTCTCTTAAGTTTGCAATTAGCCTTCTCCTCCAATTGTGTTCAACCGTCCAACAGACTCAGTGAAGCTTTGTAGCATTGTCTGATAGAGAGATCAACCAAGCAGCTGGAATTGGACTGAACTGAGGAGAAAATTAGATCAAAATTCAACAGGCTTTGTAGCATTGCTACAGTTGTATGCAAAAGTTTGGGTACCCCTGGTCAAATTATACACTTTATTACACAGTCACTGTTTATTTGCCGATAATAACGTGTTAGGGGAAAATAATGACCTGAAAAAATAACCTGTGCAAAGTTATGGCACATTTTATATTTTTACGTTTTATTTTTTGTGATATGTTTAACTTAGCAATAAATAAATAAATAAATAAATGGAAATGATGCACTAAAATGTACAGGAAAATGTCATTAAATTTGCGCTCTACGGCGTGTTTTGACTTATTTTCAAACTTTTGCACATGACTGGATATAAAATCTGGGAAAACACAGCTGGATTCAGTCAAGGTCAGAATTGGCACATTGGCAACCAGCCAGTTTCATAACTTTTCTTCGGCCAGTCTATGTTGCAATTTTATGATGTGAATAAAATCCAGTCCAGTACGTGCGCTTTTTATTTCTACATCCACACCAGAACCGAGGTGTAAAATAGTCATGCATGACTCGTTGTGCTAATTTAGCAGGTGCCTCTTACTTTCAGTGCAACACTTAATTTCATTCATGCGATTTAAATAGGCAACTGCATAATTGCGTGCAATAAAAAAATATGAGTTGGGCCAAATCATCATTTATATTGCGACTTAGGCGGATAGAAATTGCTGGAAATGTGCTTCATGTGTTAATAAATAAATATGTAAATAAATAAATAAATAAATAGGGCTAAGAAAATGACCAATCGGAATTGGAATCAGTCATAAATTCAAGATTAGTGCATCCCTATTAAAAATAGTATTATTAGGCCTTCGCTCTTTTTTACACACGCAGTGTGCACCCTTTAAGACGTGAGGTGTAAAAGAGGACTAATGCTATGTATAGCGTTCTTAATGTGTGCTGGTGACCCCAACATGTGAGAGGTCACGATATTCTGGCATGTATCCAGTGATGATGCACAGGCAAACAGTCCACACTGACCTATCCCATGCCTACCTTGCCCACTGGAGGGTGGAGCTCTTTCACTCTCTGTGCAGACTGCCATATAAGAGAGGGACCAATATGAGAGCCTAGTGTCAAAGGACACAGCCTGCAGCCACAATTACTCAATTAGTCTCAACTCAGTTTGTCTAGACATGAGCTCTCAGTCACGTATTGTGCATCCACACATTCTTGACCCTAATTACAGGGGGGGTTTAACTGGGGATATTCCAAGCAGCTGTACTTAAAAAAAAGTTACCCATTAGAAATGATGAACTACTTCTTTCAAGCTGTAAAGAGATGGCTTACTTGGTAAAATCCATGCAAATCTGCACCAACGGGAAAGTACAAGAGAAAACCCCAAAAGTCCTGTTAGTGCTTTATTTGGAAAAAAATTAGTCAATCACAGTAAATCGTTTAATATATCGTTTAAAAGGCTTGTCACTCTCCCTGCCGTCAAACAACACAGTCTGCTAGCCTAATTAAAACGGCATACTTAAAAAGCTGCCTATTCCAAAGGGTTCTTTAGTATAGGCAATGTTTCTATTCAGAACCATAGAACCATTTCATTCTTAAATGGGGAAATGGTTCTTCAGATTGATGGCAAACATGTGGTACGTAGCACCAAAAAGGTACTATGTTACAAACTGTTACAAACTTGACATGGAAACAACAGAAGAGCCCCTTTTTCACGCTAAATAGAACCGTATACAACACATTCACCATCAAACTGAAGCCGAATTCAAGTAGAATTCATGGTTCTAAATAGAGTCATTGCCTTTACTTAAGAAACCTTGGAGAACCATTTTTTAAGTGTTGTTGTTTGTAGACCTAGAAGCCATTAGAACTGGATCAAAAACAGCTGATGAATTATAAAAACTGTATTTGGCCTGTTTAGGTGAAGTTGCGGTTCTCTCCTGCATGCAGATCTTTATCCGTCAGCTTCACATTAATGTGATTTTTTGACTCTAGCTTTTGGCTCTTCCTGCGCTAATGCTGAGCTGTGATTACACAAACTTAAACTGTAACGCGTAACACTACACTGTTAGGGGAAAAAGTAATCACATCACTGTTGAGGCTCATTCATGCTCAACGCTAAATGTAGATACAGGTATGGACGGAGCTCTCTGACCATACTTTGCGTTCATTTCATCCGTATTTGTGCACAATATGTTGCTTGAGTATATGTATTCATTTTAATGCTTAAAGAGTAATAATGAGCCGGAATAAATGAGCCTTATTACATTATTTCATACAATATTATAGTTTCAGATTTGATGTAGTGTATGTGTGTGTGTATCGTTGTTGTCAGAACAAAACCTTGTATCTCCATTTTTGTCCTTTTTCAGTTTTCGACATAATTTGAAAATGCTTGTTGCCCTTTACATTGTATGTCAGTTTCATGATGAATGGACTAAAAGAAATGCCCCAAATGACATGGAAAAAATTCTGGTTCCATTGACTTACATTAAAAATCAAGTAGGTTTTTTTCCCTTGTCCTGTAAAGTTACCATTTTGAAGATGCAAGGTTTTGTTCAGAAAACAGCGATATATATATATATATATATATATATATATATATATACACACACACACACACACACACACACACACACACACACACACACACACACACACACACTCACCGGCCACTTTATTAGGTACCCTATGCTAGTAAAAGGCTGGACCCCCTTTTCCCTTCAGAACTGCCTTAATTCTTCATGTCAGACTTTCAACAAGGTGTTGGAAACGTTCCTCAGAGATTTTGGTTGGTTATTTGAGTTCCTGTCTTTCTATCATCTGGAACCAGTCTGCCCATTCTCCTCTGACCTCTCACATCAACAAGGCATTTTTGTCCACACAGCTGACCTCTCACTGGATATTTCCTCTTTTTTTGACCGTTCTCTGTAAATCCTAGAGATGGCTGTGCGTGAAAATCCCAGCAGATCAGCAGTTTCTGAAATACTCAGACCAGCCCGTCTGGCACCAACAACCGCGCCACGTTCAAAGTCCCTTAAATCCCCTTTCTTCCCCGTTCTGATGCTCGGTCTGCACTTCAGGAAGTTGTCTTGCCCACCTCTACACGCCTAAATGCATTAGGTTGCGGACGTCTTAGTGGCTGATTAGCTATTTGTGTTAACAAGCAATTGAACCTGATAATTGTACCTAATAAAGTGGCTGGTGAGTGTATATACGTGAAGATTTTATTATTCCTTGTCCTTGTTTGGCTGATGTTTCTTTGCAGAATTACTAACCAGTAACTTGAATGAATGTATGAAGAGCCTCCATACGATCAAAAAATTCTGTATCAATTAAAGGTTTTTCTTAGAACTGCATGTCCAAGCCAAGAGCCATTTAGGGACCTTTATTTTCAGGAGTGTATTCATTACAAGTGCAATATTCATTATTTCATTTTAACAAGTGCAGTAACTAACCCTTCAATCTTTCATTAGAAAGGAATCCTCAGGGCTTTCTTGGTCATCAGTGAAGGCCTGTAATTCTGGGAACTAAGTTTTGTAAGATCATTTATAGTTATAGAACTATTTTTGGTGTATTGTAACTCTGCAGATACTGTATTAATACTCTTTTTTCATAGTTAATTTTTGACTGGCAAAAAGAGCTAAATATTTTGGTCCAATCTACTTGTGGTGTCTAGGTAGAGTAAGTCTTATATGTCAAATTACCGCCAACGTGATTAAGAAGTGATAGTTTATGTTCTGATTGCTGGTTGTGTTTTGATTGCCAGTGAGTGGAACCAATTTTGTGAGAATGAACACTCCAGCAGAAGCCTAACCAGATTTCTGTACATTGTTAGAGATCAAAAAGACACAATACATGTGTGTGAATGAGAGGGAGGCAGGTGGAAAGGTGAAGATGCAAGGAGTAGAGGTCGTAAAGGTGGATGACTTCAAATATCTTTGGTCAACCATCCAGAGCAATGGACAGTGCAAAAAAGAGGTGAGGAAGAGGGTGCAGGCAGGATGGAGTGGGTGGAGACGGGTGTCAGGGCTGATGTGTGACAGAAGGACGGCAGCAAGAGTGAAAGGGAAGGTTTACAAGACAGCAGTGCGTCCTGCTATGATGTGTGGTTTGGAGACTGTGGCTCTGTCTAAAAGACAGGAGGCTGAGCTGGAGGTGGCGGAGATGAAGATGCTGAGATTTTCGTTGGGAGTGACAAGGATGGACAAGATTAGAAATGAGCAGATCAGAGGGACAGTGAAGGTGGAGCAGTTTGGAGATAAAGCCAGAGAGGCCAGGTTGAGATGGTTTGGACATGTGTTGAGGAGGAATAGTGGATATATTGGGCAAAGAATGTTGGAGACTGAGCTGCCGGGCAGAAGGAGAAGAGGTAGACCTCAGAGAAGGTTTATGGATGTAGTGAAGGTGGACATGGAGATGGTTGGTGTGAAAGTAGAGGAGGCAGTGGATAGGGCAAGACGGAGGCAGATGATCCGCTGTGGCGACCCCTAAAGGGAGCAGCCGAAAGAAGAAGTTAGAGATCAAAAAGTAGTGGCAGCATCAATGCAGCAATATGCCATAAGCTTTTGCTGAAGAGTCACTGTAAAACTGCAACATACAAGGATATACATATATATATAATACAATATATATATGTGTGTGTGTGTGTGTGTGTGTGTGTGTGTGTGTGTGTATTATACAAGGTCTTAGCTCATTTCCTCAGACTTGTTTGTATGTAGGCCAACTGTTAAAGTAGCCATGAAGCACGGCCAACTGATACTTGATAACTTGTCTATATTAAAATTAAATTAGTATAAAAATATCCATGTGTGCTTGTTGCCATGGGATATTATTATGCATTGTCTGTCTACTAGTCAGGTCACTGGCTCTTAATATGAGACTCAGGGAGGAGAGCCAGTGCTTTTTCCTCTTGCTATTTCTCCTGGCTAGGCATCACCTTCTATAAAATGCTGAAGCCCAGCCCAAGGCCTGTGAAATCCAGATCCAGCCAGCTGAGCCACTCTCTGAAGACTCCTTCAGGACAGCTGCAGTGTATAGAGGTCTGGACTTCAGAGCAAAGTCCACACGCACCAGTGACTTCTCACCCTAGCAGCAGGTCTGAGCTATGCGAGAGCAAGCACGTCAGAACTTTTCCTATCCTTTTACAAGGTCAAGGTCTCATCAAGAATGGATGAACAGTCGGATGGGGAGTTATGATCTTTCTTTTCTTTCACTTTTTTCTATAGTTTCTTTTCCATTTATAGTTGTTGAAGCTGCTAATCAAAGAAATTGGGGGTTGGGAGGGTGCAGGTGCACAGAACCTGAAGCCAATTTAATGTATATTTCCTTGTAAAAACTTTGGGAACACATTGCCTTCTCTCTTGTCATTTGCCAATGAATGTTTTATGTTCACTGTTATGTTTCTAGGCTTTATGAATAGTGCCTTAAAAAGTACTTGCATGTATGAGTACTCACGACACTCAGCTTCATGTTTATCAAAGTGTCTTTCTTAGTATGAAGAGCAGAGTTTGCTTAAATAACGGTTTGATAGTTTTCTTCTAACTATTGTTAAAATATTTAAACAGTAGCTGATATGAATGTGAATACATGACCCACCCATAGACTTTTGTGACTTGTGTCTAAGCAAAAGCAAAGGACAACTGTGAAATGTTCAGCTGTTTTTCTCTGTGTGGAGTTTGCATGTGCATCTCCCCGTGTCTGCATGGGTTTCCTCTGGGTTCTCCGGTTTCCTTCCACAGTCCGCAGTCAGGCCAATTGGACATGTTACATTGCCCCTAGGTGTGAGTGTGTGAGCGACTGTCTGTGTCTGTCTGTCTGCACCTGCGATGGACTGGCGACCTGTCCAGGGTGTATCCTGCCTTCTGCCCGATGACCGCTGGGATAGGCTCCAGCATCCCCCCCGCAACCCTGACGGAGAAGCGGCTTAGAAAACGGATGGATGGATGGATGAAAAACAAGTAAAAGCTACACAAATTCATTCAAACTCATCACATGAGGACCAGATATTACATCTACATCTACCAGTTCATATTAATTCCTCTATAACATTTGTATGGATAATTAGTATTTGATTCAGGTCTGTACTTCAATTGCTGTGGAAACCCTTTTTTTTCACCCCCTTGTGATCCTCTACTGAATATATGTAGTACTTATACATTGATTCTACTTTGATTGATTTCTAGTCAATTCCGACAACAATAGTTTGGAAAAACTTGATTAAAATTAACAGGTGGAAAATCTTTCGGCCCAAATGTGGTTTGAACAGCTGAGAAGTTTGAGTGCTATCATAATAATAGTATAAAATGTGTGGAATACAGCCTTATTTCCAAAGCAAGAGTCAGGCAGTCGTGGGCTGGAGGTTAGGGATCTGGCCCTGTGACCGGAAGGTTGCCGGTTTGATCCCCAGGGCCAACAGTCCATGACTGAGGTGTCCTCGAGCAAGACACCTAACCCCTGATTGCTCCCCGGCCGCCGTGGATAGGGCTGCCCACCGCTCCGGGCAAGTGTGCTCACTGCCCCCTAGTGTGTGTGTTCACTAGTGTGTATGTGGTGTTTCACTTCACGGATGGGTTAAATGCGGAGGTGGAATTTCCCCATTTGTGGGATCAAAAAAGTATCACTTAACTTAAGAGCTAATGTGCTGTAACAGAAATATGCCAACCTCAAACTTGCTTGTGAAAGCTGGAAAGACTGAGGCAACTCAAACAAGCAATCGACGTCAGCCCAAACTCGCCCGTAAATAGCACCACTGCTATATGTAGACAAAGTGAAATCTAAAAACAGATAGTTTTGTTGAGCCACACCATCTGACATGCCTTATTGAGGGAGGGCATGAACTTAATGACTTTGATTTATGTGGGATCTATGAGACAACACTTGGCAGCAGGGGTGGCACTGGTGGCCTTAAACTTGTTTTTCCAAAAGGTCTCAATGCAGTGTTGACTCACTGTGTCTTTTTTTGTCTGTCTGTATAAACTTGCTAAACATTAACTGAAATATATATCTCCTTAAAGATGCTTACTAGAATTTGCAAGAATTTGGTGATTATGCTCCTTTGTTTCTTGCAAAAAGAAAGCAAGGCATAGTTTATTTACTTTACATTTGGCAGCCGCTCTCATCCAGAACGACTTACAATGCGATCGTTTTACACAGGTAAGCGAAGGTGGTGTTTGGAGTCTTGCCCAAGGACTATTACTGGTATAGTGGGTACTTACCCAGGCAGGGGATTGAACCAGTCTACAGTGTAGAAGGCACTACGCTACACCAAGCACATTTACTTACTACAAGTCATACTTAATGCCTGTTGTTTGTGTTTTGGATAGAAAACCATTATTAGAATAATATGTACCTTAATCCATGCAAATGTATTCAGACTCATCACATGAGAACCAGATATTAAGTTTGCATGTACCAATTTGTATTAATTCTAGCAGCGCATTAACATTTATAATGCAGGATTCTTTCTAGACTATGCCTTGGTTGATGCTGAAACACTTTTCATCATACTTGTTTGGACCTACTATATGATAACTATACGTTCAAAAATAAAAGGTCTCCAAAAGAACTGTTGAACCCAGTTTTTTGGGAGTGACATCAGATGTAAATCAAAGGTTAGGTGTGAAGAACCTTTTCGAAGTGAAAGATCTTCAAACAATTCAAAGTTCTGTTTCCCTAGAACAGGGGTTGGCATCATCTGGCTCCGGAGCCACAGGTGGCTCTTCTACAGCCTCCTTCCAATTAGTTTTTTTCAGGTAAACAAAAAAAATCCTCCTTGCTTTAAAATAAAGCTTTGCTGAGTGTTCTAATACACAGTTCATAAATGGTCTTAAACACTGGAATTAGTCTACATCTGGTAATTCAACAATCATTAAACCTGAAGACTGTTGGTCACATAGCAATGCACACAACAATCTCATCTAGCTAGAGGCAAATGAAGTGGTAAAGAATAAAGAAAGATTCAGAACGATCATTGAGTATTTAGAGACAAATGGACAGAATCAGCCACCAAAAACTCAAGTGTTGAGAGACTTATAAGAAACCATTATTGTGGAAAAGTATCCTGCTGGAGATGCAAGAAAAGTAGCTATAGCTAAGCTAAAGCTTAAAGCAGAGCAAAGTCTTTAAATCTGCATTTATATTATATTATATTATATTATATTATATTATATTATATTATATTATATATACAGAGAAGATCTTAAAATACTACACCAATAAAGTGGACAAAATATTGTGGCTCCCAGGCTGGTTTACATCTTTGTTGAAATGGGACAGAAAGGCTCTTCTTAACAATTGGGTTGCTGACCCCTGAACTAGACCCATACACCAAAGCCAACTACATAGAAAACTTTATTCTTAAGAGAATATGGTAAACACGTAGGAGGAGTCATGCTTCACGTATTGGACACGTTTTGAAATGACATGGGAAGGTGGACTCAGAGGTTGCAGCGCATGTGACAGTATTGTGGGAGTAACTCTGATGCAGCCATTCGCTGCTGTGCTGAAGTCACACGATACACAGGACAGCGTTCCCAAAATAACCCTACAAAGAATATAAAGGGATCTGCTCAAGGCTTCACAGTCAGAAGACAACCCAAAGTGATGGCACAGGACGAGGTGCAATAAATGTTCACAAACAAGTGATAGTAGGACAGTTAAGTTTAGACAAGTATAGAACTGAACAAGAAACCGCTTTCAGAAGGTGTGGCCAAGTACCTCAAAAGCAGTGTGGGATCTGCAGAGAGGAAGTACCAGTGCTGTTCTGTTGGAGGTCCACGAGAGGGGTGCAAAGGATTAACCTTTCTGGACATTTCTTGGATTTTTTTCTGGATTTCTCCTGCCTCCTCCCGACCTCTGAGCAGAGGAGGGGAGGCCGAAGCATCACTACGGCAGGGATGAAGTACAGCTACCAATACCCGGTGTCCCAGTACACACGCCACAGCACATACACCCCAACAACACACTACATGCCTACACTTTCCACCACAAAGTATTACGCTACCAGCTCCTACACCCCCAGCTACTACAGCTCAACAAAATACAGTCCATCGCACTACACCCCACCTGCCTACACCCCCGCCTACAAAAGCACCTCCACCTACACGTCTGTGTTTAGCAAGCCCACACGCCAAAGTAGCAGCCACCGTACGCCTGTTCAGCAGACTCCCACTGCAGCGGTCAAACCTGCCAGGACTGTACGCTTCACCAACGATATCTTATTCCAGGACCATGTTCGGCATGGGGAGCTGGAAATGATCGGCCGCTTCATGAGGGCGAGGAAAGTGCGAGTGGACACCATTTTCCATTCTGGTAAGCGAGGTTTGCCTCAACTGTGGTGACAAAACAAAAATGCTTTTTCCCCACAGTGTGCTGGTTACTGACTTGGACGTAATGTTCTAGGAAAAACCTTTAATCTTCACACTTGCATATCACAAAATGTGGTGTCTGTAGCGCAATCACCAGATTCATCCATTCAGGGAAGGGGTCCGAAGCACAACCGACAGCACCAAATGCTCTGCATGTGGCATGCAACGATATATTTCCACCAGAGAGATCTCAAAGTCTTGCAAAGAGAAGTTTCAGCAAATCACCCACTGAAAGATTCTTTAAGGACCGAAAAGGGTTCTTCTGTTACACTGCTCCAAAGAACAATTTTTGTTGCCGTTATTTTTCACCACAGATTGTGGTGAAAGCGATTAGACAAAGCTGAGAAAGTAGCATAGTGCTCTGCTCTAGGCCTTTAAATCTGCATCTGTTGGGAAAAAGTGAGCTAAGCGCTGATTAGAGAGAATGTGCCAGCCAAGTCGTTCACTTCCCTCTCTCTTTTCTTTTCGTGTCTTGCTTCCTACAATAGGCATGGCAGCTCTTCATGAAGCTGTTCTCTCAGGGAACTTGGAGTGTGTGAAGCTTCTGATAAAGTATGGAGCTGATGTTCACCAGAGAGATGAGAACGGCTGGACTCCTCTTCACATGGCCTGCAGTGATGGCTACCCTGAGATTGCACGGTAGTGTGGAATTAGCAAATATCAAGAAGCAAAAAGTCTTTAGAACTAAAAATTAATATAATAACAGGCAGCAAAACAGGCTAATAGATGGCTGTACCGACAGCTAAACAAGCTGATAGGTGGCTATGCCAGTAGACAGCTAAGCATGCCAATGGACAATTATGTTGATGGACAGCTAAACAGTCCAGTAGATGGCTATGACTATAAATAGCAAAAGGGGCCAATAGATGGCTCTTTTTTTCATGGAAAATCACCGCCTTTGCAAAAATACAAAGCTGCTTTATCTTACAGTTGTGTTATGGGCCTTTCCGCAGGTATCTGCTCTCTCTGGGTGCCAGCATGGAAGCTGAGAATGAGAATGGGGAGAAACCAGCTGACCTTATTGACCCTGAGTGCAAAGAGTTGATCAAACTGTTTGAAGTGGGCTGTGTCTAAGGAAACCACGTACCTGGATTCAAGTCTAAGAAGATGGGGCCATCAAAGGAGCCGTTTATTGGTCAAATATTGGTACAAAGACAGTCTAATGGAAACTCCAGCTGGCTAAATGTTTTTTTTTTGTGGAGGGAAACATCCTTATACGTTGTTTTCTTTTTGTTTTTTTTTTCCCTATGCATTTTGCAAGGCCATAGAGGAATACGTGCGCACCCTCTTTCCTCTAAATATATTGCCTTAACCTACTTCTGTGCTACGCTCACATACTGCGAAACCTTTGCCCTGCTAATCCCTTTTCCCCACTTCTGTAGCACTGTGCAACTGCACACATGCTGGCCCCCTTGAGTGTTTACCGTGGGACCCATTCTGGAGTTTCAGCTCCAATTACGTTGTGCTGAAAGCACCGTGATGCCCAACCCAGCTGTATCATTTCATCAATGTAAGTAACGTCATCAGGTCCATGGCTTAAATTTGGTAACCTCACGTCGACAAAAATAGATCAGGACAACCCTAAATCACACTCACAGTCCTATTTTCAAGGATCTGAGCATTAGGTCTGAAACGTGGTGGCCTTTTGGGGACTGAGAAATGCTTGGAAATGCTTGACCCCTAATACTCAATCTGGTACAGCATGTGTGCTGGCGTATATTCGACCAGTACAAAAGTTGGAGAAGCAGCATGTCTCTGGTCTGCTGGGCAGTCGGAGACAATGCTGAACAAAATCAATGAAAAATTATTATATTATATACTAAAGCATTTGTATATGAGCAAAATATTGCTTCTGTCATGCTAAAACGTAGCACGCTATATTTACACACTTGTTGAATGTCTCTTGTAAAAGTATTTTTTACTGTTTTCATAAATAAAGGTGCTTTTCTAAAAGTGTTTTATTTATTTGTCATCTGTTCTTTTGATTGTGGATAGTTTTCTGCAGCTACAGGCACTTCTGGCTGTCTGCATTTTACAAAAAAACGTGAAAACGACACAACAGCGGTGCTGCACTCTCAGAAGTAAAGGTATGACACTGTCAGTGAGGCAGTGCCGCTCTTGTCTCTGGGGTGGTGCCCTCAGGAATCCATCTCAGTACCTTTAGTCAGGGAACAAAACTGAACCATAATCCACTGAAATGACATGTTCTAAGCTGCACTGACTCCACACACCCTGCCTCGCCTCCAGGCTTTTATTCTACAGTTCTGATTTAAAACATTCTGTAACAAATCCAAAATCAGGGTCGAGACGTTCCAGGGTCAGAGAGCCAACACGGAGAGCAGGAGGGACAGACATAGTGAAAATGAAAACAACGAGGCCGGAAGATCAAACACCATACAACACATCAAACAGCACAAATAATACAACACAAAGACAGACCAACAACTAGGAAAAACACAGGACTTAAATACAAGAGGGCTAACAAGGGATAACAGGACACAGGCGGTAACAATCAGGGGTGGAGACAGAAAACAAGGGGGCCGGACTGGGAAGAAAACAAAACAAAGAAACCACATGGACTAGACCAAAACAAAAAGCACACGGAAGACTGGGAGGGGCTAATCGTAACACATTCGGTTATGAAAAGGTACAAATATGAACTTTTCACCTGGAAAAATGTATTTAATTCACAGAGTTGAACCTTAAAACCATTATTGTACTTTTGAGGGTACATTTACATTGTTTGTACCTTGATGAATAAAAAATATTCCTGCAGTGTCTTTATCAGTACCTTTTTTCTGATCCTTTTTTTAGCAGAAATGGCAATGTCCTGTTAGATTATCTTTAGCAGACACTTTACTGCAATATATGCTAGTACTCTCCAGCAAACTTACGTTAAATATTATTTAAAGTCACTTGGTCAGTGTCTCAGTATAAAAACATTAATGTGAGATTTAAGTGACCCTTATTAGTCCCACAACAAGGAAATTTCACCTTCACATTTAACCCATACACATTAGGGGGCAGTGAGCACACTTGCCCGGAGCGGTGGGCAGCCCTATCCACAGCAGAGGGAGCAGTTGGGGGTTAGGTGTCTTGTGCAAGGACACCTCAGTCATGTACTGTCAGCTCTGGGGGATCGAACCGACGACTTTCCAATCACTGGGCCGGTTCCCTAACCACCAGCCCACGACCGCCCCATAGACATAGTTATATAAAAAAAAGATTGATTAGTGACAGTATTTATTTAAATATATTTTGGTTGAAGAATTACACAATGCAGTTACAACTAAAAATATATAATATTGCTATATATAATATATAGTGCTATATTTAATATATAATGTTTGCGATGTGTTATGCTACAAATCTAAAAATCTACTGCTGGGGCTTGAAAGTGTACAATTGAACTAATATGTATAAATTATGAATAGAGAAATGTACATATTATGATGATAATGTCCTTAGGAGAATATTGGAGATCAAACATTACTTAAAATTATCATTAAAGGAAATGGCTGGGTGCTGTTTAAACGTTCATGCTTAGTAAATATTAGAAATTATATGGTAATTTTTTTGCCTATATTAGCTTGAAGCTCTGAGGGCAGGAGTAGATGTGTGCATTTCTCCCTCTGCAGGGGTTTGCGTAGCCTACAGCACCACCCGAAGGATAACGGCTCAGAAAGCCTCAAAGTCAGACTGGCTCATTACTCACAATCAGATACAGACGCTACAGCATCTACAAAACCTCAACGTTTGTTTTCACATCCAGCTGCAGATAGATCCACCGCTGGGATAGTGACTGGTAGATAATCGATCTGTGAATTGATCTTGTTTTAACTTATGTGTGTTTGTTATGATATATTTGTAACATTATAATACATTTAAAATATATATTTGAAAAGGCCCATTACATTTGAACATTGTTCTCTGAGGTCCTTATGACAGTGTTTTAAATACACACATCTTCTAAGCTGCTTCTCCTTCAGGTTCACCCTGACAGGTCGCCAGTCCATCGCAGGGCAGACAGACAGACATACACATTCACACCTAGGAGCAATTTACCATGTCCACTTGGCCTTACACTTGGCCTGACTGCATGTCTTTGGACACAGGGAGAACAGGCAAGCTCCACACAGAAAGGACCCTGGTCGCCCGGCTGGGGAATTTTAAATATGCATATTATTCTTTTCTGCGATTCTTTTTGTGCAACTGTTTTCCAACCTCACCTTACCCCTTAGAATTAAACAGGTTGTGTTACTTTAAGACTCATATATGCAAATGACCTCTGATTTTTTTTTAATTGCGCTTCATTTTAAAAAATTAAATAAATGAAAAACAGGCCCTTCAGTGTGAATGGGAGGAGCTAAACTCCTGTAGGTTGAATAGGCAGTTATGTAAATATGTTAACTCTTGTGACATTACAAAGACAATAAATTCAAATTACTTAGCGTTGCACTACTTAGTATCCGACGAATTAATTTTTTTTCATTTTTTGTTGAAATGGCCATTCCTTTACCTATAATAATAATAATAATAATAACAACTAGAAATGTGCCTTTCCTAAAGGAAACGCAGGATAGTTGCGCAGCAGATACTATGGAAGTCAATACAAGGAACGAGGGATGAAAAAACTACATATGGAAGAGTGCGGGTCAGTAACGTGATGGATTTGATCTTGTGGACCTGCGCTGAATGAGTACATGTACATTACTCTGCCTCTTCTAATTTTGTCAAATGTTAACTGAAGTTCCACCTTAAATTTAGTGCCAACTTAAAAAGGTTCCACCTTAATTTTTTTGCTATGTTAATTAAAGTTCCACCTTAAACACTGTGCCACCTTAAATTTAGTGCTATGTTATTTCAAGTTCCACCTTAAGTTCTCTGCCACCTCACAAAAAGTTCCACCTTAAAATCTGTGCCTCCTTAAAAAGGTTCCACCTTAAACACTGTGCCACCTTAAATTTAGCGCTATGCCATTTCAAGTTCCACCGTAAGGTCTGTGTAACCTTAATTTCATTGCTATAAAGTTCCACCTTAAATTCTGTGCCTCCTTTAATTTTGTGCTATGTGAAGTGAAGTTCCACCTTAAGTTCTGTGCCTCCTTAAAAAGGTTCCACCATAAATACTGTGCCATATTTAGTGCTATGTTAATAGCCGTTCCACCTCAAACATAGCGCTATGTTAATTGAAGTTCCACCTTAAATTTACTCTTATGCTAGTTCCACCTTAAATTGAAGTTCCACCTTAAAATTCAGTGCTATCTTGGTGCAGTTCCACCTTAAAAGCAGTTAACCCTTAACAGAGCTGCTGAGAATCAGGCTGGGAGCTGGTGAGACATTGAGCTCCGTGCGTGGATTGTAGGTGTAGAGAACGATGCATTGTGACATCATGTCTGGCAGTCTGCCAACAGCCTCCCCATTCATTTTCAATGGGACAAAAATTCCCACATTTTGGGCCGCTGTTCGGAATCCGTGCATCCGATCAAAACGCTGTACACAGCTATACAAGCACGCATCACACAACCAGGCCGGACAATCTGGAGTTGGAACGGCATCGATATCTCGAAAACTGAGGGACTAGTTACGGGACAAAATCCGGCAGAAAAATAAACAAAAGAAGAAGAATATAAATCAGATAACAGTAGAGCCACGCGCAACTATAATAATAGCTCACCTTTTTAAATGTACCTGTGTTGTTGTTAATACTTTGAAAACAATGATACAGTTAGCGTGAAATTAAATCAGTGATACCAAGACACTGGCTTCATTGATTCATTCATTCATTCATTCATTCACGTCTTTATCTGTTTTCCAAAGCCACATTCCACTTTACTCCACACGCTACACTGATGGACGGACTTCTGTTGGTGGTGAGCTCTTTCTGACGTGCTGTCTTAGTGCGTCAGTACGGAGCCCCACTGGCGACGTCCTGTATGAGTAAAAACAAGGCGTGGCCACAAACTTACTAAGGCGTGGGAACGAGATAATTAAGTCATGTCCACGCCTTATTAATGGGTGGGACGAGATCCTAATGCGTGGCCGCAACCCAGTAGGCCGTGATCTCGTTCCCATGCCTTGCCAAGTCGCGGCCACGACTTAATCATCTCGTTCCCGCGCCTTGCTAAGTCGTGGCCACAATTTAATCATCTCATTCCCGCACCTCGCTAAGTCGTGGCCACAATTTAATCATCTCATTCCCGCACCTCGCTAAGTCATGGCCACGATTTAATCATGTTATTCCCGCACCTCGCTAAGTCGTGGCCACAATTTAATCATCTCATTCCCCCACCTCGCTAAGTCGTGGCCACAATTTAATCATCTCATTCCCGCACCTCGCTATGTCGTGGCCACAATTTAATCATCTCATTCCCGCACCTTGCTATGTCGTGGCCACAATTTAATCATCACATTCCCACGCCTCACTAAGTCGTGGCCACGACTTAATCATCTCATTCCCGCGCCTTGCTTAATTATCTCGTTCCCACGCGTTGATAAGGCATGGCCACGCCTCTTTTTATTTTTTAATTAGTACTGAATGTCCCGAGCGGGCCTCCGTACCCGTTTTGTGTTCGGCTCCTGAAACGCGAGGCAGAAGCCGGCGCTCTGATCTGCGCATGCGCCAGTGTGGCCGCTTTTGTTTTGCTGACCCGGAGACACTCCGCTCGCACTGGCGACGCTGCGGCCGACGACGGCTTGGCGTTTTCTCATTCAGAGGAGGAAAGGAGCCGATTCGTTTGCTGGTCGGTCGTTTTCTTCGTGCTGACGCCTCGCGTCTTATTTGCGCCCGCAGCTTCTGCGTTTGTGTGTTTGAGCCGCGGTGTTTGCCCGCTCGCAGCGCCGGGTTAGCTCGCTAGCCGGTGCGGCTTACTGTGCCGACACCGCCTCGGACTGTAGGGCGGTCTCGCTGACAGGTCGCTCACAACAACAGCCCCCAAAGCGGAGTCAAAACCGCGTTTACAGCCATTAAATCTGCGTTGTGTGCGTCGTGGCGGTCTCTGCACGCCAGGTTAGTTGCTATCTGTGTGGCGCGGCGGTCACAGCCACGAATCAAACCCAGACTTCGGTCCCAGCTTAACGCCTTCGGTTGACTGACTGGCTCCTTTTAGGCGTAGCGTGTCTGAAATGCCCGCTCAGGTTTTTCTGACCGTCTGTGGTGATAATGCAGCGGTTAATAAGGTAACGGCAGTCTGCAGTCAGCGCCAGACTGGCCCAGATACAGCGTCGGTATAACTGACCACAGTCCGTATCGCATGGACCGCTGCGAGTTTATTCTGCGGTCTCCTCCTGTAGAGAGAGAGGGCTCACAGCATCTCACCGCCTGACGTCTCTCAGGCAGGAGGAGCACGTCTGGTATTTCGAAACAACAGCCTGAAGTGTGTCTTATATCATAGCTGTGTGTTTCAAGCTCCGCATGTTTTCCTTCTTTTCAGGAAACGGGTTGTGTTCCACAGAGGAATTTCAGCTAAGACTGTGTGGAGGATAAGGCGTAGGCCTGTTTATCGCACAATGACCAGGTAAGCTCATTCTGTCTTTGTCTTTCTGGCTGGACATTACTGAGAGCTAAACAGAGTCAATTGAAAAGCAACACGGAATAATAATCAGGAAATGACACACAAACACACACTGGCCACTTTATTATTGCTCAATTGCTTGTTAACACAAATAGCTAATCAGCCAATCACACTCAGTGCATTTAGGCATGTAGAGGTGGTCAAGACAACTTGCTGAAGTGCAGACTGAGCATCAGAACGGGGAAGAAAGGGGATTTAAGGGGCTTTGAACGTGGCGTGGTTGTTGGTGCCAGACGGGCTGTTCTGAGTATTTCAGAAACTGCTGATCTGCTGGGATTTTCACACTCAACCATCTCTAGGGTTTACAGAGAACGGTCCGAAAAAGAGGAAACATCCAGTGAGCGGTCAGTTGTGTGGACGAAAATGCCTTGTTGATGTGAGAGGTCAGAGGAGAATGGGCAGACTGGTTCCAGATGATAGAAAGGCAGCAGGAACTCAAATAACCAACCAGAATCTCTGAGGAACGTTTCCAACACCTTGTTGAAAGTGTGACACAAAGAATTAAGACAGTTCTGAAGGAAAAAGGGGGGCCAGCCTTTTACTAGCAAGGGGTACCTAATAAAGTGGCCAATGAGTGTATGTATATATATGTGCGTGTGTGTGTGTGAGAGAGAGAGTAATGTAATTCAGTAGTATATAAACTGTGTATACGATATTGTTATGTTAAGTAAACTTGGGTTGTCCCGCCCTGGTTTTGGAGATCTGCTGGCCTGTAGGTGTAAAAGTCTGTTCACATGTTCTGAACACATTCATGAGGCCAGTTAGATGAGCTTCACAGCTGAATGCCGCTGGGTTACCCAAGTAGAGCTAAGCACACCTGATAAAGACCATTTGGTCAGTCCATGTAAGATCACTGAAGGTCTACTGAGTGACCGTCTTAGATATGCTTAGTATTTTCAAGAAGTAACGTGTTTGTGCTCAGCTGGCAAGCATGCAATTCTGGGTCTTTTGATTAAGTAGTTAATCAAAGAATAATCTTTAAAAAAAAAAAGTTAAATGTTAAAAAAATTAATGCATCTAGCATTAATAGCTATGAATAATCAAAATCTGGATTTCTACATTTCTATATCTCAAAAATGAAAAAAGAAACAAGCCTAAAATGTAGTTTCCGTATCTGCTGTTTGCCTGTTAGAGTTCGTTTGATTTTTATTCTTGAGATCTTGAGTAATTTGTCACTATTACTAGCATATATTGTGTATATTATTTTATATATATATATAATTTTTTTTTTTTTTTTTTTTTTTTTTTTTTTTTTAATGTGATGTGACATGTGACAATGCACGTGATTTGGTTTGATTTGAAGGTTGTTTTCCTGAGATAATGAGATAATGATCTTGCAATATTGAGAAAAATGCGACTTTGTGTTTTTCAAGCCAACCTAATAAAAGCAGATGGATGCTTTGTCTTTGAACAGGCTGTCATTCTTGTCTTTAGAATCGGGTGAAAAGAAACCAACCGTAATCTCAAGCGATCATGAATTTTGTCTTTTTCAAGTACCTGTGTGTTGTTACGATTGTGACAACAGCATTTATGTCAGTACCACTCAATATCTCAATATCACACTTATACCGTATGAACAAATACAATTACCTTATAGTGGGCAAACATGGTAAATAAAATATATGACTACGTGGCTCTTTAGGGCTTCTGTAAGCTTGCGCCCTAATGGCCAGTGTTACTAGGATGAAAGCACTTCTGCCAGTTCTGTGTAATGTAGAAATTCTGTATATTTCAATGATTGTATCTGTATGATTCAATGACACGCTGTAGTAAAACTTGCTGACTCAGCTTTTTGGAGGCCTCCTCCTGTCACAATTGTTGTGAACAATTCTTGCTCACTGCTCAGAATCTGGCTTTTCACGTCAAACTACTGTATGACTTTTTACATAGTAGTAAATGAATTATAAAGAGATTTAGGAAGAGATCTTTAAGTCTGGTCAATGATGAAGCACATCGACTGTTCTCTCCATCTTTCTTCCAGTTCCTCCACACCTAGAATGCATACATACAAAAGGACTTCTAGCCCTCGGTCTCCAACTAATACTGGGGAACTCTTCACATCGGCCCATGAAGAAAATGTGCGCTTTATCCATGACAGTAAGTCTCTGGTGCTTTACATGCTGTGAATGGATGTCTGTTCACCCACACTTAAGACCTTTTTAAATGAAATGCGTGAATGCATAATTTCCCTTTTTTGGAATGTTTATAAACACGTGGAACTGATGATAATATTTGTGCTCCTCTCCTAGCGTGGCAGTGTGTTCTCAGAGATATTAAGTCACCTCAGAATAGCGAACGTGGACCACAAGAATATGTGGAGAAAAACCCAAACCCCAATCTCCATTGTGAGTTCTTTTTCCAGCAACAGCAGTTTTTTTAATGCATTTTTAGCTCAATAAATGCTCTTATTATAGGTGTGGATCACAATGTATTGATTGTTCCCTTCCAAAAATCAATATGTGCATGATTTTAAAGTCTTGATGAACAATGCGTGATACCGTGCAACTCTTTATTCTGTGTTTTCAGCCTTCACACCAGTTGACCTAAGCGACCTCAAGAAGCGCAACACACAAGACTCCAAGAAGTCTTAGTGAATTTTCTTCTCTCGCTTTGGTTCAGCAGCTTTTTTGCCCCCACTCACTCTCTTCGGGACCTTTGTATGCCACCAACCTTCTGTCAGCCAACAATATGCCAACTTGTTGGGCCACCTTAGTCCAGAAAGCCTCTGCCTTTTCTGTCTCGTAGACCTGTGGTCTGGACAAACCGGCTGACATATCTTCAAGACCCATTCAATCCCTGGTTCTTTACCCTTCCCATTCTGTATTCGGACGCTCTCGTTCCAAATCCATTCGTCACTTATTGACAGAGATGGGCAGGCAAGAAGGCCTGGAGTCCAGTTTCAGGGATTTTGTCTTCTCTTGGTCTCTGGATTTTGTATTCTGATTAATTTTTTTTTTTTTTTCATAAGCATTGTTTGTTTATTATTGTTAGTATTTTGACCTGGCAGAAGGGAATGACAGAGTGGAGGTGGCATGTGGATACAGAGGGACGGACTCTAAAACCATCTCAAAACACGACGTACTGCAGTCTTAAAACAACGCTCCATTTTCAAACCATGTCATTTTGGAGGTTTGGGAAGTTAGTTGGATATGGAGTTTAGTATGATAGTACAGGCGAGTTTGGGAAGCCAAATGTTTTTAATAGAGATACCATCAGTTTTTTTTTTTTTGTTTGTTTGTTTTTTTTAAAGAAAATATCAATACCTTCAAAGAATTTAAGTTCTTTTTTCTGCATCTTAAACTTCAAGCCTTGAAATTGAAATAAAAGTGACTTTTATGGTATCTCAGCCTCTAATGCACATTGCATTGTTATCATTTTATCGTTCTACATGTTACAGGGTTTTCGTGTTGGCGTCCAATCCAGTCGTTCTTCTGTTCAGATGCCTGGGTGACTGCTTTTAGTGACGGGAGACCGTTTCCCTGTTTGGCCACCTCTGTTGGATTAAGTTCTTATTTCTGGCCTGTAAAGGTTTCAGTTTATTGACGGTGTGTAAAAACTGATTGGAAGAAGACGGAGTCCTTATTCACACCTGGGCAGTCGTTTCTGAGTAACTGGGTCAAATGCAGCAATCAAGAGGACAATGGGCAATGCGTAATGGTGTATTTCTCACGTGAACAACTGGGCTTTCACTTTTAACTGAACGAGGGCTTTCTGTATAAAATAATCCAGCTCAAGATATATAAAATGAAAAATACTGTAACTGCAAAAGTGTAAGTATGGTTTATAGTCATTAATGTTTAGTTGTGAATGCGGACCGCAGAAATACCCAACTTTCATTGCGAGATCCTTGTCCTGCAGTAGTATCTTACTTAAATGTGGTTCTTTGACTTTATGATAATGATCCAGACTTATTACTACTAGCTGACAGTACAATAAACATATAATAAAGGGTTAACTGATAAACATATAATAAAGTGGGTAACACCTCTGCCTTCTACACTGTAGACTGGGGTTCAATCCCCACCTGGGCAAACACCCTACACTATACCAATAAGAGTCCTTGGGCAAGACTCCTAACACCGCCTTGGCCTGCCTGTGTAAAATGATCAATATTGTAAGTCACTCTGGATAAGAGCGTCAGCCAAATGCTGTAAATGTAAAGGTTTGCTACATTATGTAGTGTAGTTTAGAATAAGATATTGTATTGGTACTGAACACAGTAACCAGACAGACTTCTGACCAAATGCTGACTAGTACAGTTTTTGAAAGAAACTGTAATATATATGTGTGGGCAGTGGGATTGATTTCAGTTAGAGGTGTTTTTCGTTGTGCTTATGTTGTTAACAGAGGAAACCCACAAAGTGGTATGGGTATTCCAACAAGACAGTGCAAAAAAAAATGTAGTTGTAGGTTTTCAGTCAAACAAAGCAGAAGGAAAGTGGATTCAGGTGTACTGCTACCAAAAAAACTACAGCCGCACCAGCCATTTGTGAAAAATGTTGGACATCCTAAGCAACACTTAAAAAAGTACGACACAAAGGTTGTTTTCTTGTAATTACGTCTGACATGTCAGCTATGAAAGCAAAATATTTAACATGCACTAATAGTTTAGTGCTCATCAGCATGTTGTAGGTGATCCAGTCCTGAGGATAACCTGCCACACATTCCTCGGTGCTGTCTGCAGAACATCCACTGATTTAGCTTTGTTTTATTCAGACCCCGACATAAATCGTGCCTGCGTCTCCCTGGTGTGGCATTTTGCTTTGTCTCGTAAGAATATCCATTATCCGTACTGGATCGCTTTGGAGCTGGGCGATATGACGGTGCTTGTTTTAGATATGTATATGTCATAAATTGCTTTCCTGAGGACACCATCAGCACTTAAAATACTTCCCGGCTGCATGTTTGATTATAATGAGAGCCTCATGAGTGCTGTTAATTGGATTTAGTCCAGCATAATATGTGAAAGGTTGTATTATTATTATAATTGTTGGTAAAATTTGGTGATGCTACATTTGCCACGTCTCCCACCTCCAGTTTTCCTCCTTTCAGTGGACAGACTGGATGAACATGTAAAAGCGCGTGCTGTGAACGTCAGTGCATGACACGCGTGTGCGCAGTATGGATATTAATTTTATTTTACAATAATACTATTATTAGTTATACATCTTGTGAAAAATATAAGCATGATGT
Organism: Pygocentrus nattereri; assembly: GCF_015220715.1. Taxonomy (NCBI): domain Eukaryota; kingdom Metazoa; phylum Chordata; class Actinopteri; order Characiformes; family Serrasalmidae; genus Pygocentrus; species Pygocentrus nattereri. Next base: position 4,244,382 of record NC_051224.1, read on the forward strand.
TCATTTTAGTCACTGCACTCTCAGAATAAAAGGTGCGACGGGATATGATTCCTGCTTGCCAACTGACCCTTTCATTGTGGTGGAGGAACAGCTGGTTGTGGTGGTTGGTGTTTGGTAATTCTTTATAGATCTAAATGAACCTTCTGATCTTCTCCACGCTGTCATTGCCAGGATTTCACAATATCGAACACTAAATTTTCTCAGTAGAGTACTGTATTCATCATTTTATGGTCAAATCAACTCATGGTACACTCTCAGAAAAAAAAGGTACGACACTGTCACTGGGGCCGTGCCCTTCATGTCACTGGGGCCGTGCCCTCAGGGGTCCATCTCAGTACCTTCAGCCAGGGAACACAACTGCACCATAATCCATATCATCTGAAATTACATTTTCTGAGCTGAACTGACACCACACACCCGCCTCGCCTCAGATTTCCATTTCATTGTTCTGTTTTAAACATTAGTTTATAAAAGATTAAAATATCTGCTTCCCAGTTGGACAAATACTTATTTAAGGTACACCGTTGGACCTTAAACCTGCCGTTGCACCTCTGAGGGAACGTTTACACTGCTTGTACCTTGCTGAATGAGCCATGTACCTGCATGGTGCCTTTTATTCCTAACAGTCTGGAGTGTTTTCCTCCATCACTTTCAGCTTTGTTATTGTAGAGTAGCCACGTACCGCGGCGGAGCGTCGCCATTGGCCGCGAAGTACCTGACGTCAACACGCTCGCGTACGTCACCCCCTTCCTCCCTATAAAAGCGGTAAAGGCGGCTGTCGGGTCGTTTCCTCCTCCGAGCGCGATTGGGTCAGGGGCGGACTAGCGAGCGGGTAGTAATCGGGGTCAACGTTTACCGGAGCTAAACAATGGCAGACAAGCTGGATATGTCGCTAGACGACATCATCAAACAGAGTAAGCAGCAGCGGGGTGGCGGAGGCGGCCGCGGTGGAAGAGGCGGCCGTGGCCGGGGAGGAGCCGGCGGAGGCCGCGGCGGCGGCGCCGGGCGACTCGCAAGCGCGGGCGGCGGCTTTACCAGCCGCGGCGGAGGATCAGGCCCCATGAGGAACCGACAGAGCTTGAGCCGCGGCAGAAGCAGACCCACGCCGTACAGCAGGGTAGGAGAAAGATAAAGAAAATTGGCTGAGAAAAGCGGAGCGAAGCCTCGAGCGGGCCGAGTCCCCTCCTTTCTGTTTGTAGGCTTGCTAGCCGCGCCACAGTGGCCCCCCTCCCCCATTTCCCCGGAGAGCTTCTCTGGAAAATGTAGATGCGGGGAAGCTCGTTAAATTTGGCGTTTAAGTTAAGAAGGCTGTGTTGTGCATAAATGTTCTCTCTCTTCCCCCCAAAAAAACCCGTGAGCTTCCGTCGGGAGGCTGGAGCGAGTCGGCTAACGCCGCTACATCGTGGCTGAAGTGGCTTATCTGCTAACCAACGGCGACCGGCGCCATTTTGGATACGGCACCTTCTTGGTCAGTGAAATGGTGGCTTTGCGCCTTTCTCGCGTCTTTCTCCACCGTCCGGCGCTGAGTTCTCCAGAGATGACCGGCGATGCCCGTTGGAGCCTTTTCCCCCACTTTTTTTGTGCATTTCCAGGCCAAGCTGTGAACGCGGCCTGCCTTCTTGGCGGGGCCCTTTTGTTTGGGAGGGGCCGCGTCCAGATGCCCCTGAACGCGGCGCTAGGGTAGCTCGGTAGGGTCACTCAGAGAATGGACTTTGGCCTTTTAGCCACTCGAACCTGCATCGGAAGTGCCGAGTTGGTCGCGAATGTAGAAAGTTGGCCCTTTTTTATGAAGGTGCAGGTTGTCGGAGTGGCGTGCTGTCGACCCGGACGCCCAGTCGCTCCCTGAAGGCTTCAGCGCTCCAAACCACTGATGGACTCATTTTTGTCTCCCCCTCCCTCGACGGACTCTCTCCATCCACCGCACCGTTTGTCCCACCGGAGAGGGCTGAGTGTCGGCTGTGGAGCGCCCACCCTGGGAAGGCCGGCAGGGGGTCCATGTGGAGTGAACGGCAAGAGACTCTGGGGGTTGTTGGTGGTTTGCTTAGTGCCAGCTACCTGGTGGGTGGGCAGCGATGCCAGGGCTTAACTAACTGGGGTTTTCCACCAAATACATTGTGCTTTATTGTGTCTTGCTCTTTCTTTTGATTGGTTATGCTTTGACTGCAGTTATGTAAACCCGGTTTTATTTGGGGTGTACGTGACCTAGAACCCTTTGTATTAAGCCTGTTTGAGTTGGAAGGAAGGCTGACGGGTCCGTGTTTGTTTATTTGTACTTCACGCTGTTGCCACTTTACTTCCATGCACTGGCTAACTTGTTTATAGTGATGGGGTGGGCAGGGATTGCTGGAAATCGCAGTGAGCGCACTGGGTGCCCCTGGCCTTGTTGAGGTGGAGCCCCTGCTTGCCCCAGCACCCAGCCGAGTGGACTGTCAGTGACAGACGGGACCCGAAGTCAGCAGGTGCGTTCTCTTTCGTCTGTTGCAGCCCAAGCAGCTCCCTGACAAGTGGCAGCACGACCTGTTCGACAATGGCTACAATGCCAGCGCAGGAGGTGGTGGAGCTGGCGTGGAAACCGGAGGAAAGCTTCTTGTATCCAATCTCGACTTTGGCGTCTCGGATGCAGATATTCAGGTATGGTCTTCTAGGGAGGCGGCCCGTGTAGGCCAGGGGTGCACGACTCTGGTCCAGGTTGGGCTGGTGTCCAGCACAGTTTGGCAGTTTCCCTTAAACACCTACTTAACCTGCCAGTTAATCGGGTGTTTGAGCAGGTTAGTCAAACGGTGCTGGACACTCCACGTCCAGGGTGTAGACCCCAGTGCACCCCTGATGTAGACGGTTTGTAGCAATGGGTTAATTGTTCGTTTCTTGTCTGCAGGAACTCTTCGCAGAATTTGGCACTTTGAAGAAAGCCGCTGTCCATTACGACCGGTCAGGGCGCAGCCTTGGCACTGCCGATGTCCACTTTGAGAGGAAAGCAGACGCCCTGAAAGCCATGAAACAGTACAACGGTGTTCCTCTTGATGGTGAGCTTTGAAACCTAGATGGTTCATTTCTGCTGAGTTTGTTTTAAGCTGCCTGGAGAACCTCGTTTGCCCTGGCGGATGTTTTTAATGTCCTCTTTGTTTTTCCCAGGTCGTCCCATGAACATCCAACTCGTCACATCGCAGATTGATGCACAGAGGCGAACCCCAATGCAGGGGTAAGGAGCAGTTCAGTCGGTTGTATACGCCGTATGTGTATCTATCGTGTGGCAGAAGCTCATTTCTTCTGAATTTCAGTCTGAATCGTGGAGGTGGCGGCGGCATGAACAGAAACCGGGCAGGAGGCTTTGGAGGTGTACAGAGAGGCCGCGTGAGTCGTGGAGGAGGACTCCGAGGCCGTGGCAGAGGAGGAGGAGGAGGAAGGGGGAATAACAAACAGCAGCTCTCGGCAGAAGAGCTGGATGCACAGCTAGATGCATACAATGCCAGGGTACGCGCCTCACTGGCTTATTCGCACAGTAAATGTGTTTGCTGAAGTCATGCCAGTCTAACTTGCCCTCTCCTGTGTTTACAGATGGATACCAGCTAAATGACCCTTGGGGAAAGCTGCGTTCATCTCTTCTCGTGAGAGGGCAGCCGTTACAGCTTTGAACATGGACGTTTTACACTTTAATGTCGAGTGATTTAAACTTGTGTATCAATCTTTCTCCTTTTAAAATGCTCAGACGTGTTTTTTACCTACATTTTTGTTGGTTTTTAAGTTCCTTTTTTGAGAAACTGGTCTGACTGTAGGATTTGATGGGGGGTGCTTGTCTTTACCTTCCCTTTGTAGATCACTGTAATAAAACCTGCAGTACATAGTATCCAAGCAATGCCTCTTCTTTTTGTATGAGCGTAGACTTGTCGTTTGTGTACAGTGCACAGGTTTGTAAGGACGGACTGCTTGTATACCAAATGTGCTCGAGTGGTGTGCTTTGTTGCTCGTTGGGGTGTTATTGCATAGCTTGTGATGGAGGTTTCGGTCACAAGGTGGTGCAGTTCAGAAAAGTTTGTTTTTTGGGGTTTTTTTTTTTTTTGGCATGCTTGTCTCTGTATGTCAATCCAGTATATTTTTGTACATAAACATGATTTTATCAAGTCTCATGCTTCAATTGAAAGGCTTTCCAGTGTGTTCTGTGCAATGTTGCTGAAAAACTGACATTAGGGGGGGTTTTTATCTTGTGTGCTCTTAACTGGGGCCAGTTTGGGGAAACGTGTTAGTGGTGCTCTCTCCTCCCAGGTTATTAAAGTTTAAAATAAAACCTTATTGTGGCTTTTTCCAGTTACAGGTTTTCTAAGTCAAAGTAGATTCTGGACACCTGTCTATTGGAGCCATAACTTTTGTAGTTATGCTATATTAAGTCATATCAGTAAATATGTAAGCATGTAAAATTGTCTTCTGTTTTTGTTCAGTATTTTGCATTAGTTGCACTTTAATATGGTAATTCAGGGGGAAAATCTGACTTTGTAAATTCAGCATTTCAGCTGAAATGTCACTTATCCTACTGTAAAGTGAGTTGGGGAAAAGTTAGGAATGAAACTAGGAACTAAACTACATGTAGAAATATAGTTCCAGCTCGTAGTCAAATGTGAACCTGCCAGCATTCGGCTTTCACTGTTTTCAATGGCCTTTTTAGTGTAAATACAATAAACTCCCTCAAGCTGAGTGTTTTGGTGTTGGGACATTAGACGCCACAACGTCTTGCTGTAATTGGAGCGTAGTTGTAGTTTCTCCGTTTGGCCACCAGGTGTCACCAAAAGCGCCGATGTAGCTGCAGCAGTGTGTGAAGTCGGCTGGTCCCTCATACCAGGAGCTTTATATTCTTTTCCTGGCCCGCAGTCAGAGCGACTGATCTTATTCATACCGCAGCGTCTAAGTTGGGTAAAAAGCAACACAGCTACTGAAGTGTATCCCGTTCAAGTTGAACTCGCATTATAAAACGGATAAATCCGGTGTCACACCGAATTCCTTGACCGTTGGGGGCGCTGTTTTGTCGTTTCTGTTCACATGCACTAGCGTTTTACGCAGACTGCGTAAGCTACGCAGACACGCGTTCGTGTCTCGTTCTGCTAACGATGAGAAGTGCGTGTATTTACATTTCACGTTGCTTGGTAATCACTTATATATTCATGGCTCTAATGTTTCATTACAAATTTTCTACATCTATGAACGTCATATGAGGAAAGACGCACAATAGAAGAAGTAGCGTCAAACCAAGGCTGAGTCCCAAACCGCTCCGTGCTCCCTCGCTAAATAGTGCGCAGTGTAACATTGGGTTCAGAAACTGTAGCGTCTGCTGTGAAATACTGCACTGCTTGTGGAGTCTGAATGTGGATGAATGCCAAAATGACCATTTTTAGCGGTATTTTGCTCTGTTGGGATGCAGGAGTCCGTATTTTAAATTCCTACGTAGTGCACTATGTAGGGAGCAGGGAGCCGTTTGAGATTCAGCCCAAGCCTGAGAAAAGTGGCGTCGACAGACTGGCAGAAGACTGGTGGTGGTAGTTTGGTGGCCGAAAAGTACTTATAGAAATACATGAAATGGTGTAAATCATCAAACAGTGTTTATGTTACATATTTTTACAGTTATACGTAAAAAATTATTTTACAGTGATGCAACATACAGCGGCAACTGAACACTCTTCTCATTCAGAGGTCAATACCGTACACTGTCTTGGAGGAATGTTTGTTTATGTTGATTATTATTACAAATAATAACAAATAATTACCCAAAACATTGTGTACTTTGATATATTTTATGTTTTAAAAGCCATCGTAAGCCATTGGAGGCAGTGCATTACTGCGATTTTATTATGGGGAAGGGATTTTAGACCATGGCCTAACTAACAACAGTTAGTTCCAGCCATACGAGCTGATTGGTTGAGAGGCGTCTAACCGTGCCGTTATTTCACCATAACATCACAGGTTTTTCACAAATACTGTACCACTCCGCTGAGACGCCGTTGCTAAGCAACGACTCTGACAGCTGTAGGAGACGCTCGAGCCATTTGAACGTTTTCACTTCTTACTTTGCCACAAACAGAAAACGGACACTGTTAAGATCACTTTTAACCGACAGCCGATTTGGTCCGACTCTGAAGACGAGAAGTCTAAATGCGTCAGCAGACCAAGACATTTTGGACAACTGTGTGCTTCCAACTTTGTGGGAGCAGTTTGTGGACGGCCCTTTTCTGTTCCAACATGACTGTGTCCCAGGGCACAAAGCAAGGTCCATAAAGGCATGACTGGGTGAGTTTGGTGTGGAAGAACTCAACTGGCCCACACAGACCCCTGACCTCAACCTCACCGAACACCTTTGGGATGACCTAGAATGGCGATTGTGAGCCAGCTGCTCACATCCAACATCAGTGTCTTCTGGATGAATGGGCAAAACTTCCCACAGATCCAAATCTTGTAGAAAGCTTTCCAGAGGAGTGGAAGCTGTTATAGCTGCACAGGGGGACTAACTCCATATTAATGCCTATGGGTTTAGAATGGGATGTCATGAAAGCTCCTGTAGGTGTAACGTGCAGGTGTCCCCGTACTTTTGTCCACATGGTGCATCTAGGCCAAGGGTGTCCAATCTTATCCACAAAGGGCCGGTGTGGGTGCAGGTTCTCGTTCTAGACAAGAAGAGCGCACCTGACTTCACTTGTTTCATCAGTCTCAGTTCTTAAACAATTGATCAGTTGATCTCCAACTTTGTTGCCACGAAAACTTGCAGCCACACCAGCCTTTTGTGGATAAGATGGGACACCCCTGATCTAGGCTGCAATTCACCACTGCCTCGGGCAGAGTCACTGAGGGAAAATGTAACACTGGCTCAATCATATCAGACCTTGTAAGCCAACGTCAGTAAGTCGTTACAGAATATTTACCCCCTAATATGGATTTGGTTTTATTATACATACAAACCCAGCTGTCACTGTGTCTTAAGCTGTCTTGACAGTGTTTATAAGATGTCTTGAGACGTTTTCTTATGTCAAGACATCTCAAGAACGTCTCAAGACGTAAGAGTGAAGACACTGTCTTTGTCTTGAGACGTGAAAGTTAACGTCTTAAGACACTGAAGTAATCGTTTTGTGTGTCTTGTAGACGAGACGTGACTTGAGACATGACTTTGTCTTAAGGCATAGAGATGTTGTGTCTCGAGACAGTTCAGCGAAGACCAAAGAGTGGTCCTGTGGTATGAGGGTGGTATTCCTGAGGTACTGCCACACTGAACATTACAACAGAGGCTTACCAGGATTACCACAGCGCTCCCTGATGTAGATTATAGCAAGAATAGAATTAGTGTGTCTTCAAGAAACAGCTCAACCATAATTAACCAATGTATTTGAGCAGCAGCATGTAGACCTGTATTGTTTCACCATGTAAAACCACCACGTGGTGGTTGGTTAGTGTAGTGGGTAACACCTCTGCCTTCTATGCTGTAGGCTGGGGGTCAATACCCACCTGGGTAAACACCCTACACTATACCTTGGGCAAGACTCCTAACACTACCTTGGCCTACCTGTGTAAACTGATCAAACTGTAAGTCGCTCTGGATAAGAGCATCTGCCAAATGCTGTAAATGTAAAATTATATAGTAGTTTGACTTTAGTAAAGTAAGACTTGGCCTCTTCAGTGATGCTCTGTGTAATAATACTGTACAGCTGTCTCGTGTATTTCAAGGATTTGCACTTTTCTGCTCTGTCTAGATTTAAAAACAAACAAACAAACAAACAAAAACAAAGTTCATTCAGTCCAGCAGAGGCGCAAACCAGGGGAAAGGGTCCATGGGGGGGACGAACCAATGATTGGCGGGAGTTTAGATCAAGCAGAGCGCGGGAATCTCGGACGTTCGGTTTTGAAGCGCGAGCGCCGTGTTCTTCTGTTTGAAGCCAAGCGCGACCGTTAGGAGCCGTTTACAGTGAGGGAGCCAGTCGCGTCGCTAACGCGGGCAGGTTTATCGGGTTAGTTTAGCGAGTGTTAAACCTCGTCCAGACAGTCTCTTACATTCCCTACTGAGACAGCGCCGCCTGCCGGGGGACGTGTTCAGCTCCCAGACCGGCGGAGTTTCCAGCTGCAGAGCGAACTGGCGCTAACTGACTGGATCGAGTGGAGCGGCGACTGGAGTTCCGAATGCAAGGGTCAGAATCTGCTATTAAAAGGCGAGTAGTGACCGAATGAGATAAGCCACCTCACTAACAGACATTTGGAGTAACGTAAACATTTTTTTTCTATATTTCTGGGTCGAAATGCCGAGTGAAGGCACCAGCGTTACGTTAGCGTATGTAGCTAGTTAGCTCTAGCGGCTAATATTGTCGGTTTATGCCTCGCGGCTGTCAGATGTCGCTTAGCAACCACTTCCAGCAGTGCGCTGTCAACACAGCCCAGCTTCACATCTAGACAGCTGTCTCACCCCAGCAGTGTACTGTAAACACAGCCCAGCTTCACATGTAGACAGCTGTCTCACCCCAGCAGCTTACTGTCAACACAGCCCAGCTTCACATCTAGACAGCTGTCTCACCTCAGCAGTGCGCTGTAAACACAGCCCAGCTTCACATCTAGACAGCTGTCTCACCCCAGCAGCGCACTGTAAACACAGCCCAGCTTCACATCTAGACAGCTGTCTCACCCCAGCAGCGTACTGTCAACACAGCCCAGCTTCACATCTAGACAGCTGTCTCACCCCAGCAGCGTACTGTCAACACAGCCCAGCTTCACATCTAGACAGCTGTCTCACCCCAGCAGCGTACTGTAAACACAGCCCAGCTTCACATCTAGACAGCTGTCTCACCCCAGCAGCGCACTGTAAACACAGCCCAGCTTCACATCTAGACAGCTGTCTCACCCCAGCAGCGTACTGTCAACACAGCCCAGCTTCACATCTAGACAGCTGTCTCACCCCAGCAGCGCACTGTCAACACAGCCCAGCTTCACATCTAGACAGCTGTCTCACCCCAGCAGCGCGCTGTCAACACAGCCCAGCTTCACATCTAGACAGCTGTCTCACCCAGGCAGCGCACTGTCAACACAGCCCGGCTTCACATCTAGACAGCTGTCTCACCCCAGCAGTGTACTGTAAACACAGCCCAGCTTCACATCTAGACAGCTGTCTCACCCCAGCAGTGTACTGTAAACACAGCCCAGCTTCACATCTAGACAGCTGTCTCACCCCAGCAGTGCACTGTAAACACAGCCCAGCTTCACATCTAGACAGCTGTCTCACCCCAGCAGTGTACTGTAAACACAGCCCAGCTTCACATCTAGACAGCTGTCTCACCCCAGCAGTGTACTGTAAACACAGCCCAGCTTCACATCTAGACAGCTGTCTCACCCCAGCAGCACGCTGTCAACACAGCCCAGCTTCACATCTAGACAGCTGTCTCACCCCAGCAGTGTACTGTAAACACAGCCCAGCTTCACATCTAGACAGCTGTCTCACCCCAGCAGCGCACTGTAAACACAGCCCAGCTTCACATCTAGACAGCTGTCTCACCCCAGCAGCACGCTGTCAACACAGCCCAGCTTCACATCTAGACAGCTGTCTCACCCCAGCAGCACACTGTAAACACAGCCCAGCTTCACATCTAGACAGCTGTCTCACCCCAGCAGCACGCTGTCAACACAGCCCAGCTTCACATCTAGACAGCTGTCTCACCCCAGCAGCACGCTGTCAACACAGCCCAGCTTCACATCTAGACAGCTGTCTCACCCCAGCAGCACGCTGTCAACACAGCCCGGCTTCACATCTAGACAGCTGTCTCACCCCAGCAGCGCACTGTCAACATAGCCCGGCTTCACATCTAGACAGCTGTCTCACCCCAGCAGCGCACTGTAAACACAGCCCGGCTTCACATCTAGACAGCTGTCTCACCCCAGCAGCGCACTGTCAACATAGCCCGGCTTCACATCTAGACAGCTGTCTCACCCCAGCAGCGCACTGTCAACATAGCCCAGCTTCACATCTAGACAGCTGTCTCACCCCAGCAGCGCACTGTCAACATAGCCCGGCTTCACATCTAGACAGCTGTCTCACCCCAGCAGCGCACTGTCAACATAGCCCGGCTTCACATCTAGACAGCTGTCTCACCCCAGCAGTGCACTGTAAACACAGCCCAGCTTCACATCTAGACAGCTGTCTCACCCCAGCAGCGTACTGTAAACACAGCCCAGCTTCACATCTAGACAGCTGTCTCACCCCAGCAGTGTACTGTAAACACAGCCCAGCTTCACATCTAGACAGCTGTCTCACCCCAGCAGCGTACTGTCAACACAGCCCAGCTTCACATCGAGACAGCTGTCTCACCCCAGCAGCGCACTGTCAACATAGCCCAGCTTCACATCTAGACAGCTGTCTCACCCCAGCAGCGTACTGTCAACACAGCCCAGCTTCACATCTAGACAGCTGTCTCACCCCAGCAGCGTACTGTCAACACAGCCGAGCTTCACATCTAGACAGCTGTCTCACCCCAGCAGCGCGCTGTAAACACAGCCCAGCTTCACATCTAGACAGCTGTCTCACCCCAGCATTTCAGCCATGGGAGCTCATATAGAGTATAGACAGGTGAGATGATGTGAGCAGCAGAATCAGTCAGTTAAAGCATTTAGGTAACCTAGTTAGCTGGAACAAATGAAAGGCTGCCTCAGAATTAAAATTAAAAGATTGTTCATAGTTTATCAAGGTTATCACACTGAAAAATATAACAAAAAAACAGTTTTATAATATAACAAAACATAGTCCGTTAGTTTGTATAGTTCAGAGAGGGTAGTAATAATTTTTATTTGCTCAGCTACATTAATTAATTTATTTATTTATTGCTTGATTTACTCTGGTAACACTGGTGGATTTGTACTTTCTAGAGTATACATAAAATGTTATATTTGTGCTTTATATTAATAATCTACATTTTACTTGGCTACATTTTAGTCAGTCATATATAATGACCAGTTTGTTTTGTGTTGAAGTTCATTGTTGTGCTTTGCTGTTATTGTTTTGCTGCATTTACCTCATGTGCTGTTCTGTTTTAGATGTTTCTCATCGGAAATCATCTGGAGCTGAGCAACTGGTGAGACTGGAAGGTATGTCAAACAAATATATTTTAATGAAGTATATATGGTAATACAGAAGAGCAGAATGTTAAGGTAAAGCTGGGTTACTGTACTCAAATATCTGCACTTTATTCATTCAATTTATTGATATTATTTGCCATTACAGCTACGTTCAAAATATCAATATGGCAATATCACCAACACTGTATCAATATTTGTGAATTTACTTCTTCATCGTGCTTTATTGTGTAATACTGCAAGTCTCAGAGGACTACAATTTATAGCATGTGGTAAACAGCTGAGTTTAGCTCTTATTAATAACCATTTCATGTAATAGAGATTAGAGGCATTGAACTCTTCAGACGTCTGGTTCTTGTCACCGCCACTGTGAACAACTCTGACTCTGTAAGTTTTTACACAATGGAACATTTTATATTAGTGTTATATCCCAGAATTCCTCAATCTGTAGAGGATACGTAGTTAAGAGGTGGCAGCTCAGTAGAAGGAGAAGATTTTTGCCAGTTAAAACAAGAAGTCATTGATCCTTACGATCTTGTGAATCTGAATTTAATAAACATTACATGCTATTGAACACAGGCAAGAAGAGGCAGAGAAAGAAGCTGAAGAAGTCTGACAGAGTTGAAGAAGCACGTCTGATAAAGGTTAGTGATTAAGAAGAATGCGAGTGAATGCTGTTTAGGTTTTTGGTTTAAATGAATACTGAATTTGTAGAATGTCTTGCCTTTAATAAATCCTCATTTGTGAGAGTAAATAAAAAAATTAACTGACATAATGTAATTTTTGTGCTCTCATAGGTCACTATGACCGTATCACCTAGACCAAGGGTCAGCAACATGCAGGCTCTTTTACTGCCCTGCTGTGGCTCCACAGCAGAATTAGATTTTTAGGTAAAAATAAAATGATTCTCCTTTGCAGTAGAATAAAGCTCTGCTGATGGTTCTGACACCGTTTTACTGGTAATTCACCAGCCTTTAACACATGAAGGTTGGCACGTAGACTGGTGGTCACATTGCAACACAGACAACAATCTTGCCTATCTAGTAGCTAGCAAAATTACTTATTTGCCTTTTTAAGCACTCCAGCTGGTTTCCTGATACATTTAATCAAACAAGAAACTGTCAAACACTAAAAAGTCATGAAACTGAAGTCAGCTTCTCATTCGTCAGCTTATTTTTCAAATTTTCACATTCCACTTTAAATGGTGTAGCAGTCACATTATGGGGCCTCAGCCACCATTTAAGGTTGCTGGCGAATGAGAAGCTGACTTTAGCCTCATTTTTAAAAAATCGAACATTGAGAGACATTTTGCAAGAAGTGATTCTACTTTTGTGGAAAAATTTCCTGCTAGAGATGTGAGAAAAGCGGCTGTAGCTGAGCTAAAGCTTAAATCAGAGCGACGTAAGTCTACGTTTTTCTCTGTATTTTTTAGCTTATACTAATAAATACAGTACATTAGCACATCCCGAGACATGTTTACAGACAAAATGGTAAAATGGACATAAAATGTGGCTCCAAAGGTTTTATGATTTAGATTAAAGGACACAATGGCTCTTCTTAACATTTGGGTTGTCGAGCCTGACCTAGGTTATTATACATGTACAAACTACAAAACAAAATAACCGAGTGCATTTACATGCACTTAATAATCCGATAACTGCAGAAAATCAATCAGATTTTGTCAGTAATCCGATCAAAGCATTCACATGCGCCTGAGTAATCAGATCATGGGAAACTCCGGGTCCACATGAGACAGTAAACTGACGTGACGCAAACCATAAAACTGTACCTGAAAATATAAACATGCATCATTTAGAAATTAAGAATATTTCAATCCTTTATTTTGTTTGGTTTCAGCGCCACTCCAAGTGTTTTGATGACATCTCATTACATCCACCATCTGTTCTCGCTTATGCGCAGACTGAGAGATCCGATAGAATTTAGAGTAAGAGTTTACATGCGCTGAGAAATCTGATTACTGATCTAAAATCCAGCTCTCTTTATTGGATTTCTTAATCGGATTTCTAGACTGAATTATGGCGTTTACATGACCTTTTGAATAATCGGATAACTGCAATAATCTAATTATGATTGGATTATTGAGTGCATGTATACGCACTTACTCTTTCTAATTATACAAACTGAGACCACCCATCTCTAATCTGTACATTTGAATAACATATTTAGGACCTGCAGCTTCTCTCTAAGAGACAAGATAGCACTGCTTGACTTTAATACGTTTGTTTGATCTGGGATCCGTCTTGGTAGACAGATAGTACTTACATGTAAAAGATCTGTGCTAAATACACTATGAAGAAAACGATGTTCCTTGTGCCTTGTGTCCAGTTTTTATCAATTTCTTGGCTGTTGCAACTGTAAAAACATATGATAAACAGACATTTAGGGGGAAATAATTGATGCCCCTGATCTTCTCTGATCCATCTAACCTGTGAAAATGATACAAAGGCTATTTTCACACCTGCTGTGTTTGAAGACGTCAGAAACAGGGTTTGGGTTTTGATGATATTCTATCTTTTCCATTTGGTGTGGTCAGTTGCAGGGATACAAGTGCCCTGTTACTGTCACGTTTGCCACCATTCAGGCCAAAAACTTTAACTTTGCATGAAAATAGAGATGCTGAACGTCTATCACGATCAAAGCAATAATGATAACCTGACTTGATTTTTGTTTCTTTAGGATTGATTTGTTGGTTTGAATGTGACCAATGATGTAATATGATGCACAATCTATGAGCCAAAATCAAAGGCTTCTCTATTATTTTTTCTGCCATCTGCCATTGTCAGCAGCATCTCATGCTGCAAGAAGCATGAGCATCTGTGAAGTATCAGACGTTAAAACAGGCAGGTTATGTAGACGGTACAGGTCTGACTTGCCATCACAAAAAATGCGCTCCCACCAGCAACGAACTGAACCAGGGTTCATTTGGAAGCGAACCGAGACCGACAATTTTTTGCTGAACAGTTCACTTCTTCCGAGTACAGCTGGAGTGTTCACACCTGTCAAAACTAACCAAACTAAAGAAAACGTTTGATACATTCTCACCAAACGAAGCAGGTGTTAAAGCACCCTAAAACCCTGTTTAATATGCAAGCATGGGCATATCTTTGTTTGGAAACGTGCTTGGAAAAGTAAGGGCCAGACAAAAGACATAAATAAATAAAACCCTAATGTGTATTTGATATTAGAAATGGTGCTAAATGTACATATTCTGTGATTAGCTGAATAAACCTCGCTCACATGGCTTTTCATGTGACTGTTGCCATGTCTAGCAAGCTCTTCAGCACAGAATGTCAGGTAAAAACATCAGAAAAGAGGTAACATCAGGGTCGCCAGTGGGCAACCGAAACCACATTGACCCGATAGCGCTAAAAGATGCCACAGCTAACAGTCAGAAAGTGAGAAGCCTCGTCAAAGAGTTCACGAAGACGAAAGGGAATAAAGCAGAAGCTTTATTTTCTGGACTGCTTGGTATGTAAATATGTATGTCAATAATTCTATGTATTTAAAGGGCAACATGGAGTGTGTCCAATGGACCTAAATACTGTTGCATTCACTGCTATTACACAGCTTTTGCACTTGTCGTGATGTTTTCCAGCTGTTCTTTCCATTCTTTCTGCTGCTCACTGATTCCTCTGTGTTTTTCTGAGGTAGGTGAGGAGCAGTAGAATGGGAGGGGGGAGGACAGAAGAAGTAGAAAAGGTTTCTGGACGCAGCCCTTGGAGTAGTTACTAGCCTTCTAAAATAAACGTCCACAGCAAAACGCCCCAAGCGTACTAAATATTAGAGAACACATAAGCTGAAACTAACATGCAAAAACATGTCTTTAACTGCTACATGTCCAGAGCTGAGCTCGACTACAAACCATCCTCCAGGTCTTCTTTGCTGTCTATCTTGTTGTATGCCTTGTTACTGCAATGTTTCAGTCATAAATGAAGAATGTATCTCATATTATGCTGAATAATTAGATTTGTCTTAATATCTTGGTATGAGGCAGCACTTCCCACTGCATTCACCCCAGTCAAGAAGTAAAACACAATTATCTAAAGACACTGTTGTTATTTGTTGTCAGGGCACTGTCTAGCTGCCAGAGCGTCACATGTCAGTGTATTGACCAGAAACGCTTTTCTGCACTGTCTTCGGCACATTTTTAAAAGTTTTCTTTTTCAGTGAGCTGTAACATGAAACATTTTAAATAGACTACACTTTCAAAAATTGGTGGACCTGTGTCCTGTGTAGGGCCTGGGTTCGGTTACCCGGCCGGGTGACCAGGGTCCTTTCTGTGTGGAGTTTATATGTTCTCCCGGTGTCTGTGTGGGACTCATGACTCATGTTAGAGAAACTTATTCAGATCTCATCACAATGTTAATAATAGCAACTGGGGCAAGCAAACATACAAAACATAAATACATAAACTCAAGCCTCACCTCAAAACTATCAGAAAACGTTGCATCAGGCTTTAACTTTCTGTGATGTGACCTTTAGAGGCATTAAACCCTTCGGATGTCTGGGAACAGTTCTCACTCGGCAAACTTCTATAAAACGGAGCATTTCACATCCAACTCAGATAGACTTTGCATTTTAATGGGCAGTCATAGGCTGGAGGTGGGCTGGAAGTTAGGGAACCGGCCCTGTGACTGGAAGGTCGTTGGTTCAATCCCCAGCGCTGACAGTCCATGACTGCTCATTGGGCACCGTGGATAGGGCCCCTAGTGTGTGTGTGTGTGTGTGTTCA
Organism: Pygocentrus nattereri; assembly: GCF_015220715.1. NCBI lineage: Eukaryota > Metazoa > Chordata > Actinopteri > Characiformes > Serrasalmidae > Pygocentrus > Pygocentrus nattereri. Next base: position 4,260,211 of record NC_051224.1, read on the forward strand.
CTAGTGTGTATGTGGTGTTTCACTTCACGGATGGGTTAAATACAGAGGTGGAATTTCCCCGTTTGTGGGATTAAAAAAGTATCACTTGATTTATTATTATTTACTTAATTGTTTATTTACGCAGAAATGTTATAATCCTAGCTAATAATAATAACTTTAGACGGTCTGTGACCGCTGACAAGACGACTCTTGCAGTTCATTGGGTCTGTTGGCTTGGCCAATCAGATGCCGCGTTCTGTGTTGAGCTTTATGAATATTAATGAACTTTCGAGCATGAATCATAATGAATCACTTCGTGTGTGTGTGTGTGTGTGTGTGTGTGTGTGTGTGTGTGTGTGTGTGTGTGTGTGTGTGCGCGCGCGTGTGCGCATGCGTACAGAGACGCTCGACGCAAGGCCGTGCGCGCTCTCGCGGTTCTGGTTTTGGCCTCGCGCTTCGGTGTTCCCGGAAGCGTGTCGCGCTCTGGACTCGCCGCTCCCTCCTCGCGCCATTGAAAACTCCGAAGCTCACGCTGAACGTCCGGACCAGCAGCGCGCGCACTTCTCCGGTAAGAGCTCTTAAAAACACACGGACCGAACCGGCCTGGTTAACTGTAACGGCACCGTTATGAAACGTCCGAAGCTGATTTACCTCGTGTGTCAGTTATTTTGCCGGTTTGCGGCTCGCGAAGCTCAAGTCGGCTTCTTGCTCGCCAGCTTCCTCCATCAGATTTCCCCGTTCCACCTTAAATGGGAAGCAGTTAACGTTACATTCTGGCGCATGAGGTACAAGAACATAACTGCTGTGCCATTTAAGGTGGAACGGGAAGCCAAACTTCAGCTTCGTTTGCAGCTCGGAAAGTCGGGTCTTTGGCAGGAGCTGTCGAGCTAACGAGTCCGAGAACTTCACAAGCTGAAGTTGCTGCTGGGAGTTTCTGCTGGCTGACACGACTAAAGCCACAGTAACGTCGCGTTAGTAGCGCTAGCCCGCCGGGTTTTTAACCCCACGCGTAAAAATATCGTCTTTTCTGTTCTCAGTGCGGCGTTAACTAACCTAACGCTAGTTAGGCTAACGTCATTGTGTCAGCGGTCTGGTCACAGCGGGGGCTGAATAATGATCAGGTATTGTCTGTGGTGGTGGTCGGTCACAGTCACGGGTTGGAGATCCTTCGCGGATTCTGGGGTTTCAGACTTTACCGTCTCATTAACCTACATTTTTAAGATGGTCCCAGTCCTCTGAGACGGTTTTTGGTTAGACGTCGAGTGTGTGGGGAAAGTTGACATGATGGGAATCGAAGACATCCGCGAAACAGAACTTGCAGAAATCGGTTATTAGTGCAGTAGAACTCGTCTGTCACACAGCACCTGGCTAGGCTAAGCTAAGCTAACGGGTCGCGTTTTCTATCCGTGTAACGTTAGAGAGCTAACCGGCTAACCCGGCTAACGCCCGAGCGCTGTACACCGAGCTGCCGGACCCGCTGTGAGGAAATGACCAGGCGAAATGTCCTCTAACTCGAGCAGGAAGACGCGTGTGAGAACCTAATCACGGTATCGGCTCATTAATCGCGAATTAACGCAAGACCGCGGCTTCCTCCTCCCTCCAGCCTCCCGCTGTATCTGATCTGGGCGGGTTTCATTTATCTTAGCTTAGCTTTAGCAAGTTAGCTTAGCCTTAATGTTCTCCAACTTCCTGCAGCGTTTACTGTCGAAAGTACGGAGTTCAAGCGCGGTTGCCATAAACAGATCCACAGCTTTATTGATCTTGTGCTGCACATGATCACAGGCTTCAGTGCTGTAACGTTATACCGAGTTTGACGTTTTTTAAGAGTTACGTTAGAAATCGGGTTAGTTTTTCTATGGTGGGTTAAGCTGACGGGGGTCTGTGGGCTTAAGCCTGAAACATTAACCACCGCTCTCTTCTGTTCTTCCGCTGTGCGTCCTAGTTAAATAATCCTGGCACCGAGTGGCCGTGATTTCCGCGATAAACCTGCCTGGAACTGACGCTAAGTGCTCTTTAGGAGCCGAGAGGCGGAGACTGCGAGGCGGCTGGCGTTGTAAAGTGGTTTAGGACAGCCAGCATCGCAAGAACCGCTCGGTTATTTTAAATATTGGCTCGGAGACGAACGAGCTGGACAGTGTGAAGGAGACGACCTGCACAGCTCTGTCTGCTCTGCAGGCGACTCGAGCTGAGCGGCTCTTCCTTCCTGTGCTGCGGTAGAGTTTCTAGTTCCTTCTCTCGGGAGGGAGAGAGAGGGGGAAGAGCTGGGCGGTGGCCGCCGCCGCTCTTTCTCCTTGCTGGAACTTATTTTGTGTTGGAAAGTAGCAGTGGGCGATATCCCTGCGATTGTTTTCGATCCTGGTACCGAATAATATCCACGATATCCCTCCAGCGCTGGTGCTGATACTTTCACCTGTCTTTTTCTGCACGTTACGAGGGGAAAGTTTGAGTTATCATCCAAGACCGGCCGCATAAACTGGCCGCTGAGGGAAGTAACTGATGTGCCAATGTAGAGCGTTCGGTTCGGTTCGTCTCATGTGGGCTGGGAGAGGCAGAGGGAGAGCTTGGAGTGACGAGTAGTTTCTGTCCATCAGTCATTTTTTAATCGTCCCCCCTTTCACACGTTCATTCGGCCTGCTCGATTTCTTTTCCTTAGAAACTGTAAAAATTGTGAGATTGAGGCAAAGGTGGGATTTTAAAGACCTTATACTTTTGACTGGGTTCTAAACCACTTCGTGCAGCTCTGTACTGAAACATCAGCGAAGGCGTGATTGTTCAATCAGTCGATCAGATTTATTTGTAGCGGTTTTTACAGCTGATGTTGTCACAAAGCAGCTTCACAGACTTGCAGTAAAGACAAAGTTTTAACAGGACTGTAAAACTCCCAGGTGAGCAAGCCAGGGGTGACAGTGGCAAGGAGAACCTCCCTCAGAGCTGAGGAAGAAACCTTGGGAGGAACCAAGGCTCACAAGGAGGAACCCATCCTCCTCTGGTCAAGCTACCTACAAATTATTGTCCAAAAAAAAAGACCCTATACCTCACATATATACATGCATGCATATATATATATATATATATATATATATATATATATATATATATATATATATATATAGCGTAAGCATTATTATTATTAGTAGTAGTAGTAGTAGTAGTAATAATAATGATACTAGTAGTAGTAGTTTATTATTATTATTAGTATTAGTATTAGTATATTATTAATTATTATTATTAGTAGTAGTAATAATAGTAGTAGTTTATTATTAGTACTAGTAATAATACTTGTAGTAGTTGTTATTATTAATACTAGTAGTAGTGTAATTATTAGTATTATTATTATTAGTAGTAATAGTAGTTATTATTATTAGTAGTAGTAGTAGTAGTGTTATTATTATTATTATTATTAGTAGTAGTAGTGTAATTATTATTATTATTATTATTATTATTATTAGAAGTAGTAGTAGTAGTTTATTAGTAGTAGTTGTTGTTGTTGTTGTTGTTCCATTACCAACATTACAGGTGTGTATATATAATAAAAGCACCAGGACTGTAGAGTAACCAATTCTTTCCTCTCCGCCTTCTCAGTTTTAATGAACTAATTTCTGGACAGTTTCTGAAATCAAAGCCTATTCACCCCAAATAGGCCCCATGACCTCGTTTCACTATTTACTGCATCATTTAGCTGCTGAGCTTCCCATCATGAATGCATTCGTTCTTTTCTCACTTAAGAGTCCGCAGATTTTATGGACTTAATCTTCATTTTGGAGTAGGGACTGGCTTCCTTGCTAGATGTGCTGTATGTGATAAAACAGCTGTTTGTGATTTTTTTTTTTTAGATCATTAATCTCAATGGCAGTGAGAGAGAAATACTAAAGCGCACTAACCGCATGTCCTTCTTGCAGATGTCCAGTTTCATTCACGCATCAGCTTTAATTAAATGTCTTCAGCCCCGTCTGCCTACATGTCCTCATTTTGACAGGTCCAGGTGCAAATGTAAGAGAGTCCTTTATGAACGCTCTGTGTGAAGTATTCAGATGGTGGCTGTTCCTGGAAGACTGGGTGGCCTTTTCCTCCTGCATGCTGCACTGTTAACACGATGGCATCTCTTTACGCTTCATTGGTTGTTAGCTATTGCTTCATCAAGCAGATTATACAGTCTTCCTATTTCAGAAGTGCATCCTTCAGCCTTGTTCACTGCTGCAGTGGGATGCTTTTCTGAATGTTGTAGCCATTTTCTTATGCATTTGCATTACATTTACGGCATTCGGCTGACTCTCTTAGGTGTAATTCAGACTTTATGGAGAATTGCCGTTCCCGGAATAATATTTCCGTGTGATATTTATTCTCATTGGGGAGATTTTTAAAGATTGCTTATAGATGAAAAGTAAACGTTTGTCTTCTTGCCGCTGGAGTGAGAGCGTGGGCTCTGATTGCCTCTCCGCTTCTTTCTGTAAACGTGCTTTAGGAGGAAGAGGTCTGGCAAAGGAAGCTTAAGAAACAGGAAGCAGAATGAATGCAAAGCTGCGTCACCTCATATGCATTTCCGGCTTTCTGCTAAAACGCGTCTTTTCAGCGCTGCTGTATTTGCTCTGCATAGTAGAGGTGGAATGATATTTGGACCTGCTGTTCGCTGTACCAGCCAGAACTGGGAGTAACTTCTGAATAGCCAGTGTTATCTGTCCCTGCTCTTTCTCTCTCTCACGCCCTTTTGCTTTGCCTTAAGGAGGCTGTCAGTCATGAACGTTTTTTTTTGTTTTTTTTTGAGAGAGAGCTGGCTCTTTTAAAGTCTGTATACAAGTGCCGTGCATTGGAGGCGATTCAGATGGCCTAAGCTTGTCCCAGGAGTACTGGGCCTCAGCCTGAACAAAAGATGCCCCACCACCACCACCACCCTGGGGAAGGCCACTTTCAGCATATCCTCCAGCCTTCCTCCCTCACTTCAAGTCCCAAACCCTACAGCTATCTTCAGGCTGGAAATGAGCGTTTATCAGTGTTGATAATACTGGGTGCTGCTGACCGTGCCTCTCACTCAGTTTTGATGTGGTGAGCTTTATTGACTGGGAACTGACCATAAAGGCTAACGGCAAGTCTGTGGTGCCTGGCTGTTGCCAGGGAAAGGTGGCCACCCTGCTGCTTTTGCCCCCTTTAAGCTGAGAAAGCTGTGGCCACTTGGCTTGCACAAGAGAGGCTAGTCTCCATTCACTCTGGGCCTCCTGCAGCTGAGCTCTCTCAATTAGTCATGGGTTGTTTTTAATATTTTTTTTTTTTTTTTTTTTTTGCTCATGGCTTTCCAGAGAGGGAATTGCTCCCTTGACTCATCCATCTTTGCCTCGTCTGTCTGGCCCTCCTGCTTTAAGTGATGCTGTGTTTCTCAACCCTGCTTGTTCTTCTGCTGATGGATTCTGATGTTTGTGTGCTGAACGACAAACACGTTTCACAGAACCGACTAATCAAATAGAAATTGCAGCGTTAATGCAGATACAGCTGCCTTTGTAGGTCATGAGCGGAAGCATAGAGAGGAAACGAGGAATAAACTTTAGTAATGGTTGTGGCAGGTGGTTTGGGGTTCTGCGTGTGATTTTGCTTTTTAGGGTTTTAGATGAAAATGCTGATGCTACGTGTAAGGCTGTATGCAAATTAAGTTCAGTGATACACACTTGCCCGGAGCAGTGGGCAGCCCTATCCACGGCACCCGGGAAGCTATTGGAGGTTAGATGTGAAACACCACATACATACTAGTGAACACGCACATTAGGGGGCAGTGAGCACACTTGCCAAGAGCGGTGGGCAGCCCTATCCACAGCGCCCAGGGAGCAGTTGGGGGTTAGGTGTCTTGCTCAAGGACACCTCAGTCATGGACTGTTGGCACTGGGGATCGAACCAGCAGCCTTCTGGTCACAGGGCCAGTTCCTTAACCTCAAGCCCACCACTGCCCCCCAACTCCAAATGGAGTTATACCGAAAAAATGCCAAAAATATTTCACGGTTGTCGGAACAAAACCTTGTATCTCCATTTTTTTGTTGTTGTTGTTTTTCAGGTTTTGACATGACTTGAAAGTACCTGTGGTCCTATATATTGTGTGTATGTTTCATGATGAAGGGACCAACAGAAATCATCTAACGTTACCTGGATAAACGTCTGGTTTCATTGACTTACATTAGCAGCAGACTAAATTTTTACCTTCTCCTGTAAAGTTACCATTTTGGAGATATGAGGTTTTGATCCGACAACAGCGATTTGCATCTGTTTACAAACGGATGAAATTAAGTCATTCATATTCTGAATATGACTGAATCGTTATGCCGAAACCTTGAAGAGGCTGTGTGTAAAGTAGTGATGAAATTCATGGATAATAAAAGCAATAAATAGTTTCCATGGACATTCGGATAAAACACTGAAGTCATAGTTGCAGACAGGAATAAACTGCTAACAGATCTTTGCAAACTGTAAAGGCCTGAATATTTACTGAATCAGCCTCGGCACCGAGGGCTGTAATGACTACAGAATTGCCAGACCTGTTTTGGAGACGTCCGAGACCTTGTTTTTGACGCACTTGAATTCCATATTAGATTAGTTCTTAGCAAAGCTTCTCAGAACTTGCAACTAAAGTGGGACTGATTATTGATAAGTCTCCGTCAGAGAAACGAGCACACGTGAAGGAGTTTTACAACTCGACCCGTCCTTCAACCGGTTTGCGTATGAACGTTTTATGCAAAAACTCTCAAAAGGAGAGTAAAGTGCATAAAAGTTTGTACGTCAGTTTGGAAATGTGCATCAGTCCGCATTGTTTTATAAATCGCTGCCTTAAAGTGAATTTGCATGTGTGCCAATTTTAAGATCAGACCTGCGCATGCAAATATTTTTATAACTGAGTCTTTTGTCTGCTGCGAGAGTTTTTTGGGCCACGTTATGCGTCTGTACATATTAACATCACACACACAGGCTCAAAACAAAGGTCCGCATTAAAAAATAAGCTTTCTGCTGATGAAGATATAAAGACAGTGATGGATAATTCACTGACGTCCTCAGAAGAAGTGTGAAAGAAATCAGAGTGAGAGTTTACATGCGCTGAGAAATCTGACTCCTGAGCTAAAATCCAGCCTCTTTATCGGATTTTTTGATCGAGTTTCTAGACCTTACTCCGATCTAAGAAATCAGAATAAGCTGCTTGCTCAGCCGTTTGAATACTCAGTTAACTGCAGAAATCTGATTACAGACGGCTAACGGACCTTACTATGAATTCCAAGTGTTCCCAGCTGATGAAATATGAAGTATAAAAACAAGCGTCTCAGTATCAGGACTGGTGACATCCACTCATCTTCTCTATGAAGTGGTTCTTAACAACTGTTGTGTTACGTTGACTTCTAATCGAATTGGAGGACTAGCAGAACAAGCTTGTGTATCTTAGAGGCCGAGGAGAGCTCCATAAATCGAGGAAGTGCTACAGAGGCAGGAGGAAGAGGCAAGAATAGCAATGCCAAGGAAAGGACAGGACCAGCTTTTGAGCAAAAACAGACCGAAGAAATACGCGCTGTTTATAGAAGCAGCACAGGTGGTGCTTGACTTTTAGCCAGGGGGGTCAAGGTTATGAGTGAAACCAGTTACTTCTTTCCATAGAAATTCACCAGGCTGTACTATTTGTAATATAGATAATTTATTGATCCCGAAGGAAATTTAGCAATATTCTCACAAGTCACCCCAGAATATTTGGTTTGTACTGATTTCCTTTTTGCCAAAACCTGTAGCCGGTTCATTAAATCCCTCATGCTTGAACAGGAATCATATTAGGCCAGTTCACTAACATTATTTGCCTCGGTATATCAAGCCTGTGGTGTGTGTAACTACAATCATAGAGGTTGGTAGTCTAGTAATTCAGGTCAGCTTATTTCCTTTCACACTGAGGATGGACTGGTGGTTATGTAAAGGCTCATTAACCTGAGTGGCTTCATTATGCTTGACTGCTATGGTCCCACGTGCTCCTGTGACCCAGAACTAGGCTAATTGTTAGTTGGCTTGCATAGTGCAACTGACTGCTGTGCAGTTGTTCAGCCAACACAACCCTGTGTATGGGCCCGGACTGTCCTCTGCTGTCTTCCTTCATGTTGTACCGTCCTTTGTCCCACCGTGCTCTTTCAAGCTGCGCTCGCGCTGTCCTAATTCAAAAGGTGACGCTCCGTGGGGAGCTGCGGAGTCAGATAAAAGGTCAAAGCCGCTGCCGGTACTCCGAATTTCTCTTTCTATTCCCAAACATCAAATATTTTGTGGCGGAGGACTGAGACGGTTCGTTTGTGACTACAGTGTAGACTGCAGAATGTAGATTTCTCAAAGGTCCCTGAACTCCTATGAAGCCCTGATGTGGAGAAATGAAGGGAATTTGTAAGGAAGAGGAAGAGCGTCGCTGTAATCAAGCAAGCCATTCTCACATCCCCTTTGTCTGTGGATTCGAAACTGCTGCGTAATTAATAACAAAGTCATAAAACTACTGGCCCTGTGCTTCTGTTATACAGTCGTCTTGGGGGTGGGTGAGTTGGCAGAGCAGCAAAAAAAAAAATCACTTGCAATTTAGACTAAATTTAGGTGCATCAAACTAGATGATCGTCTAAAGAGTGTAAATCATGCTCGTTTACAGCTTCACACAGCAGTGTGTTTTTTATAGAACTGAAAAACTGGTTTTATTTGTTTTTAACACTTCCACCCGGTGTTGTAGGTGCAGTCATTTCCTAGTATAGTTGAAGAAAAAGAGCATGTAGGAAGGTGGGCTTTATGGTTATGTCAACGCCGTAGACCAAATTCCACTTTTGGCAAATTGGCTATTTGCTGTGGTAATTTAAGTGTGGTTAACAGGTTAAATGTTCCTGTCAAGTAGGTAGTGAGAAATATTCAAAACATATAGACCCCCCCCCAACCCCAAACACACACACACACACACACACCATCAAGGTCTCCCAAATGTGCAGTTACACATTTTACACAATCTTGATCAAATAAAAAAAAGACGTAAATAAAAAACGACCGCACTCTCGTCCCTGACGTCGCTCTTATAGCTGTTTTTTATGTAACGTCTTCAGGGGGCTGTAAACTACCTGCCATATAATTGGCAGGCGCTTCTGTTTTGTTCTGTTCAACTTGCGTAGACGCAGCATTTTTCTCCCAGAGTGTCAGGTGTGACGAGCGAGCCAGAGTGACGGAGGCATTGGCACAAAACTGATACCCTGCATGCAGATATGGGGGAGACGAATCCCCGCGGTACAAGGATAATTGCATCTCTTGAGGATGCTGATTAGGCTCGTCAGAGGACTTGTCTTGCGTTGCCGTGTGTCCTCTTGCAGTAGGTCCCATTACTTTCTCGCCTAATTAACAGTAATCCTGAATTCAGTAATCTTTTTGGGGTAATTGGTGCTAAGAAACATGCTCAGTGTCATGTTTTGCAATCTTTATTGCTGATTTTTTTTTTTTTTTTTTGTCCCTTGATGATGATCTTCCGTTGGCAAGTTAGGGTGTACCAAAGGTGAGCGGAGGCGATGAGGGCTCTAATGTGAAGGTCGCATTTGCTCCTCAGTCAAGAGTGTATATGAGAATGTATGTGACAGCTCTCTCAGCCTGGCTGAAGTTTTTCTAGGTAAGTCTGTTCTCTTGTCAGCTTTTTTGGCACTGCCTTCAGGCAGTTATTTCTAGTTATACAAGACCTGCTCCTGTCTGCTTGAATTGGGAACAGGGAGAACAATAAAAAAAAGCAAAACCGAAAGCATAGGTTTAGGCTTAACACTAACTTAAAAGGATATTTGACATTATAGGTTAAATATGACTAACAAATAAAAACAACAAAACATACGTTTCTTAAACGACTACTGTGTGATTGGTTGTTTTTATTGAAAGATGTAATTCCATCGTAATACAGTAGTCATGTTAGTGTTATCAGCCGTTCCACTCGGTCCACTCTTGCAAGCCCTCTGTATCCATGTATTTTAACAGGGCTTAAACCAAAAGTGACGCAAGCGTTTGTTCAACATCAGCCTCGGCTTAATAGCAGGGCAGATGTGAAATTCCCTTGTTTGTGCTGGCCAAGCTGAGGCAGCTGCCAAGCTTTGAATCTTATATTTATAGTTTGACTGGTGGCTTAGTGAGGGTCTCGGAAAGGCTTTGTGAATGAGTAGTGTGACTAAACTGCGTCTGTTCTCAGCCAGGCGTATGAGCCACAGTCTGAAGGTACAGAAGCACCTGCATCTTCAGCTTAAATGCCTCTTCCAGGCTTCAGTTGCTCAAAAGTGAGTTAGTCAGATCAATACATCGATCTGTCAGCGCTGAGTTTAGAATGTGCAAGTAGTCTTGCCCTCATTTTGCTCGTGGTTTGAGGAAAGACTTCTTCGGCTGTGTTGTTCAGGAGGTCTTTTATTAGAGCTCCCAGCAGGTTCTTTTTTATTCTGGGCATGTTTCCTCTCCTCTCTCTCTCTCTCTCTGTCTCTCTCTCTCTCTCTCTCTCTCTCTCTCTCTCTCTCTCTCTCTCTCCCTCTCCCTCTCCCTCTCCCTCTCCCTCTCCCTCTCCCTCTCCCTCTCCCTCTCCCTCTCTCTCTCTCTCTCTCTCTCTCTCTCTCTCTCTCTCTCTCTCCCCCTCCCTGCTCCCTCCCAATCCCTTAGCAGTGCCAGGCTGCCAGCTGTTTTACACTCTCCTGTGTGTAGGTCTCCAGAGATGTGGTTAAAGGGAGCAGGAACATTGAGCATTTAGTATGTAGAATTTCTGGATTTCTGTATGGTCACATTCAGGCTTCATCAGCCAGAGGTGTGTTCGCATACCAGGAATATGTCAGTATGTTGCGAAAGCAGCGTCTGTCTGTCTTACTGTTTTCGTCTTTCTCCCTGGCCTTCTTCCTCTGTTCCATTTCCAAGTCCCTCTAGCCCCTCTCAGCTCAGAAAACGCACCCTGAGGTGCTGACCTGCCAAAACTCGCTGTTGGCAGAACAGGGTTTTCTGCTTTTATGGGAATGTGAAGGCCCTGGACAGAAAAATGGTGCAGTGTGCTCGTAGTTCCTGCTTGGCTCTACTCCAGCACCCCCACCCTCTCCTCAGTGTTTTGGAGAAGCTGAGATGATGAGCCAAGATTTGGCCTAAGTATCTGCTCTGGTTACAGCCCACCGTAGTTACACACATCTGCGTTGGTTCCCTGAGTTTTTGGTTTTTTTTTTAGACGCCACAGTTGAGTTCGTTTGGTGGTGCACCCCTTTCTTTACATGTGTTCATGCTTAGCAGTCCCCACATCTGTTTGTAACTCCTCCTGGCCCAGCTGAGAGACCTTTTTGAAGCATGTAGATTTATGAGGTGTTTTGCTCATTTGGATTCCTCATTTGAAGACTTGAAAACCAGCCAGTCACCATAGCAGTGACTCTTGAAAGTCCTCTGGCACGGACTGTAATTCAGTTAGCATTACGTCTTACTGCAGTAAAATACTCACCGGCCACTTTATTAGGTACACATTGGTAGTAAAAGGCTGGACCCCCTTTTCCCTTCAGAACTGTCTTAATTCTTCGTGTCAGACTTTCAACAAGGTGTTGGAAACGTTCCTCAGAGATTTTGGTTGGTGATTCGAGTTCCTGTTGCCTTTCTATCATCTGGAACCAGTCTGCCCATTCTCCTCTGACCTCTCACATCAACAAGGCATTTTCGTCCACACAACTGACCGCTCACTGGATGTTTCCTCTTTTTCGGACCGTTCTCTGTAAACCCTAGAGATGGTTGTGCGTGAAAATCCCAGCAGATCAGCAGTTTCTGAAATACTCAGACCAGCCCGTCTGGCACCAACAACCACGCCACGTTCAAAGCCCCTTAAATCCCCTTTCTTCCCCGTTCTGATGCTCGGTCTGCACTTCAGCAGGTTGTCTTGACCACCTCTACATGCCTAAATGCAGTGAGTTGTGGCCGTGTGATTACCTGATCAGCTATTTGTGTTAACAAGCAATTGAGCATAGATTTGCTCACGCAGACGAACCTTAGATGTTCAGTTCTGCCTGATAGTTAGCTACTTAACGATTCTACTACTCCTAGTGATGGTAATAATGGTAGTAATAATACTAATAACAACAATTTGATGTTTTAAAAGCTTTCAGAACAACCTTTTGTAGTTAATTTTATTAGTCCTGTCATGTATAGTAAAAGGTTAACAGTAAGCCGCTTTCTTCCGAAATTCACCTCAGTGGTGCCCCTGCGCATCCTGTGAACAAAACTCCTTCTTGAAAGTGATTTAGTTTTGTTTTGAGCGTGCGTTTGCTTGATTAAAACAGATACCATGTAAGGCAAAGAAAGCACGCCTGCAACACGCAGAAGCGTCTGTGTGAGCAAAAGCAGTTGCAGCATTGTGACCACAGCATGAGAGAACAGGAAGCTGCAGCTGAAGCTGAGACAGAACGGTGATGCAGTGGCAGAGCGCAGAGAAATTCAGCAGCAAACCTACTTGTAAATGGGCCGGAGAGAGTCGAACGCCGGCACTCACTCACTCCGCTCTAGTCCTCTCCACCTCATTGGGGAAGCAGTGAAGAATCTGAAGCCACTGCATTGCAGCAAAGTATTGCAGTGATATGGTTTTCACATTGTTTCTTTCTGTTATTTATTTATATTCCTTCTGTGGTGGAGGTGAAATACCCCCTGGCAGGCTGACCTTTCCACCTCTGAGATAAGGGTGGCCACAGTAAAGCATCCGTGGATGCACTGATATAGGCGTTGTGGTATAATTCTCTACAAATCTGCCAAAGGTGATGCATAAAATGAATATAGAAACTGACCACTTCTGCCTGGATTTGCATCACAGGGAATAAAAACATCCACTTCTGCAGGGGGTTAGAAATTCACTAAAATTAACAGTGCAAAGCCAAGCATTGCCTGAACGTTCTGCTTATATAATAACACAACAAATAATTAATCAAATATCCATGAAACTGTACGATGCCAGGTCTTTTTGTGAACATATATTTGCTGATATCGATATGTTTGATCTTATCGTGCATCTCGAGCATGATTTTAGTACATTATCCACAATGTTCTTTATGTATCATGATACATGAATTTTTGTAGGTTTTAGTGACCCTTATTAGTCCCATAAACAGGGAAATTCCACCTCCGCATTTAACCCATCCGTGAAGTGAAATACCACATACACACTAGTGAAACACGCACATTAGGGGGCAGTGAGCACACTTGCCCGGAGCGGTGGGCAGCCCTATCCACAGCGCCCGGGGAGCAGTTGGGGGTTAGGTGTCTTGCTCAAGGACACCTGTCGTGCACCGTCTGCGCTGGGGATCGAACCGGCGACCTTCCGGTCACAGGGCCGGTTCCCTGACCTTCAGCCCACGATATACTTAACACACTAACATCATGTCAACTACTTAAAATGCACATATTAACAAACATTGTTCTTTAAGGGCTTTTGATTGGTCTCGTTTTTCTTTTTAAATTTAAAATGCAGGTGTTCAGTGTTGTGGATGTGCTCATGATGTTCTCAAAAGCGTGTTGTGATGCAGTTTATCATGACGGCATATGATAAACTCCTACCCTGAGATGAATGAGGTCCACACACGTGTCTGTTGCATGTGCACACTTTGCACTGTGTAGTATCACTGATCCTCAACAGTAATTGACTCTGACCGCTAATGCAGTAAATCTGAAAGTACACGGGCTGCATTAAAGCTCTTGTTCTTCCTTTGTTCCGTTCCATTCAGGCAAGAATAGGCACTCCAGCAGAGGGGGCAGCAGTGAGGGGTGGGCTGGTGTTGCTTCTCTGATAATGATCTTCAGCAAAATGCCGCCTTCCAAGGCCTTCAAGATCACACCTTGCCTCGCCTCTCCTCTCGTTTCTTCTCCCATTTAGAACAACGGTGCTGATATCTTCCTGCGGCCTGGGCAGACGTTGCCAGGCTTTTGTGTCCTGCCTCAGTCTGTCACATGCTCAGGCTCAGACAGCTGGCCGCATGCCGATTATTTGGTGGGGTCAAAGTGCACACACAGGGTCTAAAACTGAGGCTACTTTGACTGCAAGTCTCTCATTTGTGACAAGCGATTTGTTTGTGAACAGTAGGGTTGACACTAATGGTGATTTTTGTGATTGGATGATTATCAGTTCCTTTTGGTTTATATGTTTGTCCGTTCTGGGTCTTGTCTTATTCTGTCGCCCCCCCCCCATCATTCAAACTTCAATCTGCATGTCGGCCGACTTTCTAATTTATACTGAGGTAAAGCTGCACGAGCCATATCGCCCTATACCCTGTCTGTTGGCCCCCATAGCGGTGGTCAACATACTTACCTTTGACAACTAATCATTGCAGCCTTAGTAAACATCTGCATGCTTTCTAATATCGCCGTCATTTTGTGTTTGTGTCCAGCAGTAGATCATGGCAGAGCACGAACCCACCCCAGAGCAGCTAGCGGCCATCGCTGCTGAGAACGAGGACAGTGAGGCTGTGAACTACAAGCCGCCAGCACAGAAAACCCTCCAGGAAATCCAGGAGCTGGACAAGGACGACGAAAGCCTGCGCAAGTACAAGGAGGCCTTGTTGGGCTCAACCGCCGTGGCCATAGGTGCGTTTCAGGCAGCAAATGCACACATGCTCATAGTGTATTGCTTGTGTATCGTTGGGCCTGTCCAGGTAGACTTTTCCTATTGCTCAGTGCCCCTTGCTGCAACATTTACATATTTTGGCCACTATAAATGCAGAGCCTGAAACCCGAGCAGAGGTTTCTTTTTAGCTTGTAACAAATCTGTCATAATAATAATAATAATAATAATAATAAGACAAATCAGATTTTGCGTGCAGGTTAACTGTAACCACCATAGTAGGTAATGTGGCAGTGTGGTGACCTTGTGGTTCCCCCTAAATGTTAACAACTGCTTCCTTTTCTCACAGCAGCGCCTGAAATATTTTTAATACTGAAACAGGCAACGTGTATTTGGTAATCATGTTTCTGTTATCTGGTCCACAAGTTCTTTCATTTTGCCATTGGCTTCAGTGGCCAGTGCCAATTTTCACATTGGTTGACTACAATATCAGTTCTGCAGTGTTGATAACAGAATAGGCCTGAATACATAAAATACATAACATCTCATGTGCTTAGCGTCTGTTGTCGTGAATGTTCGGACTTTTACCCACATCAGGAGTAACCGGAGGTTTTGCGCTGTGTTCAAATTTGGAGCAATATAATATTTTTCACAGTGATTTTATACATGCCATACAGCCGCGCTTGTGGTTGGTGATTTATTGGAGAGAGGAAGAGTGAATGTGTGTGTAGGTCTGGGTTGGGCTGCTGTGCTGGTTACGTGACCTGATTCGCTGCTCTGCGGGTGCAGCAGCAGACTCTGAGGCAGCAGTCTTCAGACAGGCCTCTGTGCCTCTAGGCATCCGTCCTTTTGGATGGCAGGTCATCAGCTCACACCCTGCAAGGAACAGACAAAAAGGAGGTCATATCCCCAAGAGCCCAGGCGTATTGTTATCGGCGTCCTAAGAGGAATGCGTTCCCCAATAAGCTACAGTCCATTTCAGTACATTTCTGATCTCCAAGGTCCTTTTGCGTTTTTTAGGGGCATTCTGACCGAAACGGTCATGTGGTAAACATGCCTACTTGCCTCCTGTAGTGGTGCCACACGTTTCATCGGTGATATTTCCAGGTATAAAGACTAAGAAACCCCCCCATTTATCGAGGCGTCTTGACGGTGGGAGGAGCTTTTAAAGAACTTCCAGGGCTCTCCTGTGGATACGTGTGGATACGTGAGGATGCGTGTTTTTGGGGCATTCCCTATGGATGTGTGAGAGATTTGCGTAATGCATGCTGGGTATTGTCGTAAGAGAATATTGATGGATAAAAACACAAATTATACAAAACCGATGATGCTGAGGAATGCAGCCCTGCACTACAGGATCTTATAGTTATAGGATTTTATATAATTATATTATAGGATTTTATATAATTTTTAAAAAACTTATTAAATGTTGCTTTTGGGCCAGAATGTCTGTTTCAATGATCAGAATACATTTATGTTAATTATACAAGTACAGTGAGTTTTACATTGAGTCTGATGCTTGCTTAATAATAATAATAATAATAATAATAATAACAGTAGTAATAGAATAGTAATGGTTCATCTGTGCAACACTCAATACAAACTGTACTGTTCATATGTGCGATAATAATGTGTGCAATAATTTGAACTGCTTTATACAGTATGTTTCATATTTATTACCACAGTCTCTGCCACTTTACTGTATTCATAAGAACTTAAATCTCATGTACATATTGCAGATTTCTCTTTTCGTTTTAAATTATTAAAGTGTTTTATTCTTTTACATAAAAGAATGATTCGACTGTGTGATAACTGCAGTTTCCCTCTGGGATCAATAAAGTACATGCAATATGCATGAAACTGTTTGCTAGGTTGCTTTGGTTTAGTGGCAAAACTGCAGTATTGATAACACGGCAGCGTACGTACAGTAGTGCAAAATATAAGACTTAATGAGTTGTGGCCTCCCCTGCTTGAACCACTTACAAAGCTTCCAGGAATATCTTCAGTCCTTATGTGGCAGCAGTTGTGCCCGTTTGAAGTCGTTCGGAGTTATTTTGACTCCTCTCCCAAAAAAAAAAGCCTTCTAATGTGTTTCGTTCTTTATTCCTTCAATTTAATATCTGGAAATATTTTGCATCAGAAACGCTGTGCAAGATTTTAAATTCGGCTGTTTCTTTTCAGATCCTAAGGCCCCCAATGTCCAGGTGACACGACTAACTTTGGTGTGTGATTCAGCCCCTGCTCCTCTGACCCTTGACCTGCAAGGTAAGTGAAGTGGGCTGTTATCGTCAAGTGGACAGACATATCTAATGCATTCGAGAGGCACTCTATTTAGAACGAGAGACTGGCCGCTTACAGCAGCTTCCACCCGCCACTTGAATCGCCATTATCCATTAAGTGCCTTCATTAGATTACCTCTCATTAATCCACACCTCACACCAAGCTGTGAAGAATGCCCCATGTGTAATGGGCATTATTCTAAGCTCGTATTCCAGAGTACATTGACTCACCCACTGCTCTGTGGTGTTGACCCTGTAAGCCAGTTATGCTGAATAGCATTAGTTGTTGTCGTTTCTGGAATGGCCTGAATTACCAAAGTAAGATGAGGTATGAGTGTTATTTATGGGAGCTACTCAGGCACTCCCTACCCCACAGAGAGATGTTTAATCCTGCCCTTGCTCGGCCAGAGAGAACGCTGCAGCCCCTAACCCCCCACCCCCCTTCGGAATAGTTCAGCCTTCCCTCTGGGGCAGGCATGTGTGTAAATGCGTGTGTGTATCAATGAGAGAGAAGTTGGAGAACTTGTAATGTGCCTCATCATGCCGATCATTGATTCAACAATAAAGTACAT
This sequence comes from Pygocentrus nattereri, assembly GCF_015220715.1. Taxonomy (NCBI): domain Eukaryota; kingdom Metazoa; phylum Chordata; class Actinopteri; order Characiformes; family Serrasalmidae; genus Pygocentrus; species Pygocentrus nattereri. Next base: position 4,277,574 of record NC_051224.1, read on the forward strand.
TTTTGGCCAGTGAAGAGTTCGTAATGGAGTAATCCAATTGAATCATGTTTGAGATACTGCCTAGATCTAAACTGCAAGTTGATGAAGTGCTCTGAGGAATTAGTAAACACATCATCTTTTGAAAATGGCAGCACTGCTGCATTTGATGTTTTCTGAGTAGAAGTGGCGGAGGGGAAAGGAGGAGGTCTTGGTTAGAGCAGAGAAAGAAATCTCAGAAGAATAGAGAGACAGAGATGTGTGTGAAGCAGCCATCTGCTGGATAGAGCCTGGAGGTGCACTCTGCTTTTACTGGAATTATAAACGAGAGCCCACATGAAAACGATCATTTTCAGAGTGGGTGTTTTTATTTTTATTTTTTATTTATTTATTTATTTATTTTTTTTAAACCTTGTGGAATTTTCTTCTCACAAAGGCCCAGAACAGTTCGGTGTTGCTCATACACTAACATGAACACCACTACCATTCATAGAGGAAGGAAACGGGGTCCATATTTCACACCCGTGTGGTATAGGGGTCACTTTTTATTTCTGTTCCTGCGTTTCCTTTTTTACGAAATTTAACCCTGGTCAGCCCTCTTCTGGGATGCTCGAGTGTAGAGACGGAACTAAAGGTCATTAATAACCTTGGAATGTGAATGTGATGTTTTTGTCTGGGCTTGTGTTCCCTCAGGAGACCTGGAGAGCTTTAAGAAACAGTCATTTGTACTGAAAGAAGGAGTGGAGTATAGGATAAAGATCAGCTTCAAGGTGAGCCACTCATTTCATTCCACATAACTGCTTTTGTAGCACGTGGGAGATCTTCGTCTTCATCCAGATACTTGCAGTCCTGCTAACCAGGTTTCTCAAAGGCCAGTTTGGCCTGTCTGGGTTCATTAGTGTAACCTACCATGAAGGCAAGTTCAGGCTTGAGTAGAAAACTGGCACTTTTCCTTAACACAGCAGAGTTTGAAAAGAATGTCGGAGGTTGTGATGCTGAACAGTTTTGATCGTTGTCATGTCATGTTTTAGGCCCTCTGTGGCTTTTTTTTTTAATGGTTGTAGTGAAGTAGTGGTTGGTTAGTGTAGTGGGTAACATCTCTGCCTTCTACGCTGTAGACTACTGGGGTTCAATCCCCACCTTGGCAAACACCCTACACTATACCAATAAGGGTATTGGGCAAGACTCCTAACACCACCTTTGCCTAAAGTATCTGCCAAATGCCATAAATGTAAATGTAAGTTGAGACATTGTGTAAATTCTGTGAAATGAAACCTTCATGGTGTTACTCATTCATGACAATAGTCAAAGCAATATATTCTCTAGTTTATTTTGGCAGGCAAATCTTTTCATCTTCTGCTTTTACCTATTTGTTGCATGTCACTGTTGATGTGACAGCATGATGTGATGCATCCTTTTGCGTTGCTATAACATTATTGTAATATATTCTATTACAATATAATGGCTGCAGAGCTCATTGCCTTCTAAATGTTTCTTGAGTCAAGAGATGGTATGGCAGAAAAGTTACCATGTGCAAGGCGTCGGATTCTCAAAGTCCGTAGTTCTGCCCACACGCTGTTGATTTGGCACGTTATCTGCCCCAGTTTGTGTATTACATCATGTCTAACATTCCACGCTGCTGAAACAGAGCGGCACTGTTCAGGAAAACTGAGATCTGGCTGGCGTGTCTAAAGCTGACTTACTGTTTCACAAAAATCTTTCCAGGTAAACAAGGAGATTGTTTCAGGACTGAAGTATGTACAGCAGACCTTTAGGAAAGGGGTGAAGCGTAAGTTTGGCTATTTTCCCCTCTTTTAAATGACTTTCTAAGCACTTCTTTCGTGCTGTTGTGTGTACATTATGAAATATTTCCCTTTTTCAAGATTCAGACCAGTAGTGTCTAGCAGATGGTGATGTTTGAGACTGACCTGTTGACTGTTACTTTTACACTCCATTAGTTGACAAGTCCGACTACATGGTGGGCAGTTACGGACCTCGGCCTAACGAGTATGAGTTCCTGACCCCGCTGGAGGAGGCGCCCAAAGGCTTGCTGGCCCGCGGCACCTACAACATAAAGTCCAAGTTCACTGACGATGACAAGCACGACCATCTGTCCTGGGAGTGGAACCTCAACATCAAGAAGGACTGGAAAGACTAAGCCACTCCCAAACACCCCCCCACCCCGGCTGTTTTTCCTCTCCTACATCCCTCCTCCCTCTCTTCTCCCCAATACGCCCTCCTGCCCATTTACTTCAAGTCCCATCATCATGGATTAACTGGTTAATCGACACACACAAAAAAGCTCTCTCTCACTCCGTCCACCTTCCTACTGTTCGTCATCCTCTGCCATTCCTTCCCTTCTCCTTCAACCCCCCCTCCCTTCTCTCCCTATGAGTATTGAGGCTTTGAAAATATATATGTGAAAAACAAACAAAACGTGCACAATCCAATTTTGTGTTTTTGGTTTGTTTGTATATAAAAGTTTAAAAAAGACAAAAAAGAGAGAGGAAAAAAAAAATATTCATAAAGAAAACACTTGGATACTTTTGACATGGCTGTTAGTAGTAATCTTCACACCCCTATGCTCCTCCCCCTGCTCGTTTGCCCCACCCTCGTTTGTCCCGTGTGCTTTTTTTTTTTTTGACATTCCTTCTTTTTTTTTTTTTAATTATTATTATTATTATTACCATGATCTGCCTTGATGAGAGTAATGGGAGATGGTGCCGTTTGCTAATGTTTTGCCACTGGCATTCCCTCAGAACTCGCGGCTTTCCTCAGCCCAGAGGAAAAACGTCTTTTGTCTTTTTGCCTTTCGAGATAATCTGTGTACAGTGGTTAGGATGACTGGGTGTAGCTGACGTCTGTAGAAGTATGTAGAGCTGACAGCGGAGGGCAGGTCTGTGTTTGGGTGGCTAAATGGTGACTAGAGGATGCCTTCCTGTGCATGTGGTTTTAAGTATGTAATGCTTTGAGGATGTAGATGTCTTGACCTCCTACCCAATAGAGGAGCTCCAATGGTCAGCCTCTTCCTGTGGTAGTGTGTGTGTTCTTGTGACCATTTATTTCGCCATGTGGCCTTACAAATGATTCCTGTAGCAAGATGTTGAGCTTTTTTGCCTTTTTCAAGTAACATTTTAAAATCTGATGTCTGTCCAATGTAACATTTTTAAATCTGAAATCATTTATTCCCCCTGCCTGCCAGAGCTGAAGGTGCTCTGCATACTGCTGCTCCTTGTCAGAAGTGATTGTTTCATCTGGTGCCTCATCCAATTGGCTTGATTTTAGGATGGACCAAACATGAAGGCCAGTAGAAGTAGAAGAACCGTGAAACTGAAAGTACAACTCTGCCATTTTGGACCCCCTCTATTCCCCTTGTGTTTCTAGTTTCTGTTCTCTCTCCCAAATGTTCCCATTTCCAAAGAAGGCAGGTGCTTAAATTTGTGGAATGTGCCCTTTGCCTTGTGGTCTGCGAGTGCTGTCAGCGAGTGCTACAGAGGTTTCATGAAGCGGAAAGGGCTGTTTTCACTTGCAGACCAAGTATTAAACTACTCCACTGATGAATTACAAACATCACTGAACGTGCCTCCACTATTTACAATCACAAGCTGCTTACCAAGGTCTGTGGAACCTAAGAGGCGTCAAAAGTGAAGTCAGAACTCTAAGCGAAGTGGGTTTGGCAGAGAGGGACAAAGGTTTGGAGGTGTTCTTTGAATCTGGACTCGGTTTGACCATCTTTCTCCTTAGTCCTCTGCTCCAGTCCAGGTGCGATTTCACCTCCAGGTTTAAACACAACATAGGAAAGAGTTTCTCTGTCCTACTATGTACACTCAGTTTTATTTTAGACTTTTTTCCCCCCCTCTTGACAACTCTGCCTGTACTGTCAGGTTGTTTTTTGCACTTGCTTCTTCTCATTTAGGTTTGATTTCTCTGTCTGTACTGCTATCACTGTGGAAGTTGGAGATTACTGTTCATCTGTGTCAACATTAAAAAGTGTTCAGATTGAAGTGTTGTTTTTTTTTTTTTGTTTTGTTTTATTACATTTATTGGTGTGGACATTCATACCATTTTATAGTTTATTTTGCTGTTGCAGATACAAGACCGTGCTGGTATCGACTCATTCTCTCATCCATTCTCAAAGTAATAAATGTATAAACCCCCCTTCTGCAAAGCGTCTTTTAATATTGGAAAGAACTGATTACAGAATTGAGGTTGTAGTTACACACAGTGGTGCAGGTGGTACATGTGTACTCCAGAAAAGGGAAATCAGCAGTGAACTGCTTCATCTTTTAACATAGACACCCTGCCAGTGAGAAGTTCCAGAGGAGTTATAATGACCTGATCTGTAAACGTAGCAACTGCCCAGATTCTTAAACGAACATGACCAAATCTCAAATCAGACAAGACCCGTTTTGCAGGTGCTCATCCTGATCCAAGGTGCACCAACATAAGTAACACCCAATATACTACTCTATCTACAAGCTGTGCGCTAGCATGAAGTTGCCTTTCTGAATCTGGCCTTTAAGCAATTGAAACAAAGTTTGATAGAAAAGTGCTTCTCAGCTCCAGTCCTGGGGACCCACTTAAGCTTAGACCGTCTAAAGTTTTCCTTACCCAAAACCAACTGCTCAAGCTTGTCATAACCATCAAGCCCTTCATGAGCTGGATTAGTTGTGTTGCGTAGGGAAAATGGAACCGTGCAAGGCAGTGGGTACCCAGGGCTTAAGTTGAGAACCCCTGGGGTAGATTGAAAGAAATGGCCTGTGGCACATTTCTCTAAGCAAAATGCACTTATTTGCCACTCCTCCTCCCTTTGGTGGAGTTGATATCGGTCTTGGTCTTCTGCAGGCGTGAGAAGATCTCTTTGAACAGGGCCTTGTATTCGGGGGTGTTCTGGCTGAGCCTCTTGTCCACAGCTTCTACCTGCCTGCTGATGCCCTCCATGGCCTCGGGCGTGGAAGGTGGCGTCTGTGGCAGCTCCCGGGACTCAGCAGCCCGGCACTCCTTCATGGATGGATCCCTGGATACCGGTCGAGATGTCTGCACCTCAGCGTGGCGCAGGCTCTCCTCATGGCGTCGGCATTTACCCAGCAACTCCTCATACTTCTCCAGCAGCGCGTGGTACTGCTCATCCACCTCACGTAGGATGGACATGCCACGCTTGCGCACGCCATTGGCATGCAGTGCGTAGCTGCCCTTGCGTCTCCCTGTGGCGTCCACCGCTGAGATGACGTCCAGAGCAGTGTCGCTGCAGCTCTTGCGCACTGGCGGCTCTCCAGAGCCTCCATCCTCCTGTGGTAAAGTGGACGCATCCTCAGGCGTGTCGGTTTCTGGGGCGCTGCTGAGCAGCGTCTGCTCTAGGCCGTCCTCTCCGGTCAGCAGGCGGGCACGTGACCTGCGCATCTGCTGCATCTCTTGCAGCTCAGCCTCCAGCTCATGGACACGTCGCTGGCATCCCTCAGCTCCCAGCAGCCGCTGCTCCAGGCGCTCAAACTCCTGTAGCACAGCAGCACACTCGCGCTCTGCATTCTCGCGACGCCCCCGCTCGGCCGCCACAGCTGCCCTGAGCTGCCCTACCATTGCACGCAGCCGCTCATTCTCCTCATCTGCTGAGGGCTGCTCCTGAAGGTCGCCGCTGCCTGGGTCAGACACCGTGAAGCCATCCTCGTACCTGAAAGTAGAAAGACCACACAACAGCAGTTTTCATGTGTGTTAGGATTCCACACCTTTTAAAGTCTCTAATGTAAAATATAAAACTCTAGTCTTTCAGTATAAACACACACACACACACACTTTCTAAGCCGCTTCTACCTCCTGTGCTGGAGCCTATTCCAGCTGTCCAATATAAACAATGTACTTCTAAAAACATTTTTTGCCTTATCCCAAACTGCAACCAGTCAGCCAAGATATATTTGAAGTCCAAAGTTTGCTACTTTATTGTGCACTTATGCTACAAGGTTAATGTGACTGACAATCAATGGAAACTTAAAACTATCAATAAGCACTGACTCTGAAAAGGCTTGATTCTGATTCTGTGCAAACTGATTGCGGTGTGTGTAATGATTTAGGCAAACTTAATTAAGCTTCTGAGACCGACTTTAAAAAATGGACAAAACTATGAACAACATATAGGCTTCAAGATTGCTGCTATTTCTGCTTTTATTTATGCTAGATAGTTTATTTGACCACACAGTTCGGCAACGAAGCTGATGTAGCTAACACTGAAGATTATTGTATTGTGAAATCACCTTTAAATATCAAAATGGATGAAAAATAAAACAAAACTGTCTCCATGTTCAGTGTATGGCTCATAAAAGTTTGCCACATTTTCATGGTCAAAAAGGAAGTGGTACCTGGGAGCGGTGCACAGCTCCTTCAGGCAGGGGAAGGAGTGCACAGTCTTTCGTCTTTCTTTCTTCTCCCTGCGAACCCGTAGCTCCTCAAGAGTGCGCAGTTCCTCCACACGAGCCGTGAGAGTGTCTACCTGCCCCTGCAGCACCTCCATGGTACTTGTTAACCTGCACACATACATTTTCCTGCAGTTTAACCATCCACCTGGCTTCTGGCTCTACTCCAACCAACCAGCCAGCCAGCCAGCCAGCTCAAAACGGTCCTGTGTCTAGTACTTGGATTTTTTGGGGGTGTCTGGGTAATTGCATGCTATCAGAAAATAACCAGCATCTGATGAAGTTAAAAAAAAAAAAAGGATACAGGAATAATACATATTTTGAATGTCTGACCTACAGTATACAGATGTCCACTAATTTACAGGGATTGTATTATTATACTTTGTAACCTAATGGTTTTCTATCAGTACGACAACAAAACCAACACAAACACAGCACAGCAAATACGACTGCAATGGAAATACACTTTATAACAATTACAATTAACGATAAACATCAATGTTAAGTGATACTGGGTTTCTAATTAACTTTATAAAGCCAAGCACTGTGAGAAAGTTAGAAACTAAAGAGTTTTATTTTTTTTATTGTGTAAACCGGTACTCTGTTAGTTTCTTCAGTTCCTTTATTTTCAGGACCGGTTCTTCGTCCTTCTCTCCTCCTGTTTGTTTTTACCTCTCCACCCATCTACAGTTCTATTTTGCATTTCTCAATAATATGTCTGCTGTTCATGCTCATGTTTAGTTTGTCTTGGGGGTGGGGCTGTATTTAGGCTCATCATAGAGTCGGCGACAAGCCAAAAACCAAATCATGAAACAATGTCATACTGATATTCACTAGAAATGGCATACCTGTAGTGATGGGTATTAGTATTGGGCTGATATTAGCAGAAAATACTGGATCGGAGGGAAAAAAAAAGGACCGATCAGATTCAATCCTGTAGCTAATCGAGCCTCACAGAGCACATCATCATCCAGTGATGTGCTGTTAGCTGTGCATTGCCTCCTGTGGGGTAGTAGAATGTTTGAGTGGTTTGAGCACGGTAGCCTATTTTTAGACGCTCAGCTGAAATGAACTTTTATAAAAATAGTTTGAAATTTTTAAAAGATTATTAGTTTTTAAAGAAGAAGTATCAAATCAGTCTCAACCAATACTCAAAAGAACAAATTCTCAAGAAAGTGGCATCTTTAGTATTTAAAATTCTGCCACTCCTAGACTAGTGGATATGCAGTTTTGGGATGGAATATGATTATTGAGAATCTGTATCTGTATTCAGTCCAAGTTATGCTTTATATATTTAGTTATGCTAAATTTCCAGCTAATGCCTGAGTAGTGATGTAAATTAAAGATTCCCAAAACTGAAATGTCTTGTATTATGTAGATAAATCATAAATAAAGCACAGTATGGCCTAGCACATTGGAGCAGGTGCCCTAAAACAGGCTTCCTTAGTAGAGCGTAAGAGAGAAGATAGGCCCTTTGTAGGGACTGAGTGAACTTGTGAACTGCTCAAGGCCAAACGGCCAGAGTGGAAAAGTACTAGCGAGCGTTAGGAGGTACCTCGCACAAAGTTTTTTTAAAAAAAATAAATCAAGCTAGGCCTGGAAATAATGGTTTCCACAAAAACCCCATATGATGGATATGTGGAGGACAATTTGGATATAAGGGTAGTGTCAGGACAACGGGAGACATCAAAAAAAAGAGGAGGGGCGTGATCACCCCACCTGCACTGAGAGTATAAAATATGTGAATATTCCCTGTATGAATGAGAGTGTGTCCGGAGACCGTAGGAAGAACATTCTCCATGCTCAAAGAAAAGAATAAAGGACCTGCGCTTCTGAACCTTGAAGAGTCTTCTTGTATTTCTTAGTTCGTTCGATTCTTTTATTTTCTTTCATCAAACTATTGAATTCATTTTATTTTACAAACCAGAAATAATACTTAGGCTTGGTGGTCAAACAAGTGTCGAGGAACGACAGTACACTGATAAACCCACATGACGATTGGTTATTAATATCAGCATTACTGAGCTTTTCTGAGGGATGATGAAACTAACAGTCTCCTCAGTTGTGGACATGTTTGTAAGTGACAAACTTGGCAGCGATGCTGTGCTGGTGGACTGAGGCAGGCAATGAGAGAGAATATTTGGAATTTCATTTAAATGATATGCAATTTTTCATGAAATGTATCAACAGAAGACTTGCAAGAAGAAAACTGCAAACCAATAAATGTGAGGACCAGTGTGAATTGAGAAGAATAACAGAACAATAGAATAATAATTTAGTCATGTGCCTTATAAATATCTATTCTAACTGTATTCCTGTTGTTGCATTGTGATTAAAAGTATTTTAAAAATATTATTTAAAGTATTTTGCCCGGCTCTGTGTGTCCATCACATGTGTCATGCTCCAGTCCTCATGGGCCAAAACACTACAGACTTCAGTACATCGCCTCATTAAACGCACCCTATTCAGCTCATCAGCTAATTTGCATGAACCAAATGCAGAAAGTTATGTGAGGGGAACTCACAGTAGTTTAGAAGTGTGAAATGTGAATTTTAACCACAGCAGACGGTAAATGTTTGTGGTATCAATCAGTGTCAAACTATTCTACAAGTTGTGACTCACCTGTCTATTTTCTGCTGTGAGCCCTTACTCTCCAGCACCAGTTTCTCATTGGTTATCTCCAGCTCACGTGCAGTCACATCTAGCTGCTCGTACACTTTTGCATGCTGTTCATTCATCTCCCGCAGCATCTCCAGCTGCTTGGACAAGTACTGGACAAGGAAAGAAAACACACACACACACACACACACACACACACACACACACACACACACACACAATAAGAGCTCCCGTTCTCCAGCATGACCAAATGTGGATATGTTCCACTATAGTGGTAAGAAGAGGATGCTATTAACATCGGTTTGAACCTTTTCTTCACGTTTTACTGAGTTAAATTTGTAGGTTTTCTTCTTTTGCCTACTGTAAAGGAAGTAACTACGCTTACAGTTTAAATACTCATGACTGAAAAATACTACAACACAAGCCACTTAAAAAAAGGCTTTTCTTCATATATGAGTGTCTGCACAAATACCCAAAATGCAGCAAAATGTAGCCTATACAGTGACTGAGAAATGCCCAGAACACAGAAAATCACACCAAATATCATACCATATTAGCCTACTTGACCAGTATAGCCATTGCGTAATGCATGTGGAGGACTGAGGCCATGGTAATTAAATTTATCCTTCCAACAGTACGCCTCATTGTTCCCAAGTCTTTGTGTAGCAGCACTGACTGGCAGATCTGGCAACGTGACAGGCGAGCTGCAGACCCCAGGTCCCCTCCTGCCCACACAGCAAACACTCTCACTATCTTCCAAACGGTTTACTCGTTTCTTCACAAACTGTGCCCTATATAGAAAAATCTGCACTGTTTTTATGGAAAAGGCCATTGGAAGAAAATGACCAAAGCTGTATAGGAAGAGCAGTTTTTGTATGTAGTTAAATAAGTTTGTATTTAGTTAAACAGGTTTAAACAGAACATGCTTTAGGTCATCTTCTACTGCCAGAGCAACATAAGCTGTACAATGTAAATCACACAGCTATTTCTCAAGATTCAACTCGTTTTTCTACCATGACAGTAGTTGATGGAAACCGTGCACCGATGCCAATATACAATATTTTTCATGCACATATCTGCTAAGGCCGATGCACTGTTTACAAAACGTAGGACTTTTGACTAGATCTGGAATAGCACTAGAGAAAAAGAAAAAATATTTCTAAAGGGTTATAAATGCAGTAAAATTAATTATACTGAGATACTTCAGCAGATTTGCCCAGCATTGCTTTTCTAAAGTACAATGAATACATCAAAACTGATTTGAAATATCAGTTAAACTGAAACATCTGTCTGATGCAGATAACATTTTTTATGCAAATATCTTCCAATAGTGATATTTTTCCTGATATATTCCTTTTTCAACATAAATGTGTTTACCAAGTTGTGTGTATAAGTTAAATAATTCACAACATTATTTTAATATACCCTCATTTCCAACTTTTTTTACATAATTCAAAATCCAACCCCAAATAGTAGGATTACTTTAACACAGCGTGAAACATAAAGTAGTCAAAGTTTAAAAATCAGAGAGGTCAATGCATTCTCAAATAAAAATGAACTGTTTGGAATTTAAGTTTTTACAAACAAATGAATCAAACATGTACTACAGATCATTTTTGTACTATGGGGTCGGTTGTAACATTTGCACTCTTGCCACTTTTGTCTGAACGGTTCATAAATAACAGGTGCTTGAAGTTCACCAAATTTGGTTTCTGCTAAATAAAATCCTTCATTATTTTGAAACTGGGCCAGTGATGACTGGGCTTTCAGTGGATTAGAGGGAAAATATTTGGCATTAAAACACAAATTCCAAACATTTTCCCTCTAATCTACTCAAAGCCCAGTCAGGATTGGCCCGATTTTGATTGTAAATATTAAACTTTTCAATATTTATGACTCAATCATGTAGTGGGGGTGGAGTCATGATTCTCTCACATTAAACGCAGTGTTGACCTCATGCATGAAAGACCAATAACCAGTGAGAGCGGAGCTGAACGGAAGGATGAAATCAATTTAACCTAATCTAAAAAAAATAAAGAGGAAAATAAACGAAGACAATAATTTTCTTTCTCTTTCACGCAGCTAAATTCAAGTATGACAGTAATGTGCATCTTCCTGAATGTCTGTTTTAATGTTGTAATCTAAAGTAACATTAGCTCATGAGACATTGATCTCTGAGAAGAAACAAAAGCGTTCATTGGGTCGCTGATTCATGAGCGTGATCGGAAAGTGTGTGATTTTTTTTTTCTTGGTGAATTTTGTAGTTTAGGGCTTTGGATGACTGAAGCATAACTAAAGTAAAAAAAAAAAAATCTGTATTTAAAATAATCTCCAGTGCCAAGCATAAGCCTAAGAAGCTCTTGTTGTTTCATGAACACCAGCATTAAATTAGGTACTTATTTTTCCTTCAAAAGTATTGTGCGTAAAGGGATTTAAGCTTTATGCTTAAAGGGATTTAAGTTGAAATGACAATCTGGCTAAAATACTGCACAGTGCACTATTTCTTTTTTTTTTCCTAACAAAGCCTCGATTACAAGTCACAAGATACCCATAAAGCAGACTTCAAGAGAGCACATTCACAAGTGAACAGCTTAAACTGCCCCAAAGGGCACGATGCACTCCAGCTAGGACCTCACCTCAATCTCCTGCACCTGCTCCTCATTGTTGATGTACATCTGCTGCAGTGAGTCCTCCAGCTCCTTATTGCGCTCCAGCAGGGTCTTCCCCAGCTCCGCTGCCAAGTGCAGATCTAAAGAGAGCAAACAAAGGCAAACGGTATGAGGGGAAAGAAGGCACATATGGAAAACAGACATACAGGGAGAGGCCAAGAACCATTAATAAGGGTGGACCATGCAACAAAGTCTGTTGCTAAAAATGAATTTAGGTTAGTATAAAGACCGGTTAGCACTGTGTAAAGGAGACGCGGCCACATCCGCTCTCCTTTACTCTTGGCCAAACTACCATTTTTGGCTCCTTGCTTTATTCTATTGTTGTTCAGACTGTTTTCTGTTATTCTAAAATGTAGTCTCATTGTTTATCCATCTCAAAATCCATATCAAAAGAGGAGGCTGAAGCTGACATCTGTGGATGGGGTGTGCAGAACAGACCACATAGGAATAAAAAGAAGGGAGGGGATAGAAAATCTTGTCTAATTCCCCCAAAAGAAGGTCATTTTTATTAATCCTTCATTTTTACACTGATGAATGTAAGCTGCACTGACGTCAGCCAAGATGAGATCAAGGAAGCAGAAAAAGGGGAAGGCAGGAAAACGGATAAAGCCTGGCTAAAATGGGTCACACAGAAAAGCGCTGCACGTACTCTAGAAAGAGGTGGACAAACCGAAGTGCTGAGTGTCAGATTGTAAAGAACTGTGTTACGTGCTGTAAACACTACACTCAAAACACTACACGCTGGACTGTGAGAAGAGATCTGATATATTCCAGTACCGGTTAAATACCAAAGACACCCACTTATCCTATTCTTCCTATACCAGGGCATCGCTGTCTTTATAGCCAACATAAATGTATTTCATGATGAAACATCGCAGGCTCTTTTGTTGCTATCTGCACATCATCGCTCCCCGTCACTGGAGACAGTCTAACATAAAGCTACAGCTCCTCCCAGCGCAATACGCTTTGTTGCACATCAGCACACACACACAGACGAGCAAAGACACAAACAAAGTCCTGTCGACACAGGATGGAGAACATGCTGCTGGGATCGCGCACTAGCATCCACAAAAAGACAAACTCTGTAGGAGAGAAGGCGTATAGGGAAGGCTTAACAGGGTTAAAAACATTGACCCCCATTGCATAGATATGAATGCAGTGATTTATCATGAAATACATGGCGTCAGCAATAAAGCAAACACCCTGTAACGCAGGACCGCACAGCAGCTCACACATAAATCACATGCGAGAGCTTTAACAATGCATGGCATCGCTTGCTGTCTTTGTACAGCACATATGAATGGGAGTGTGTGCGTGTACATTGGTCCCCAGCGTCTCCAGGCTGGAGACAGAGTGGAACAGCAGATAATGAGGCCAAAGAGGGCAGATCTCCAGGAGAAGAGAGAATTAAAGGAATACTCCAGTGTTTATTAACCTAATCTCTATCTGCAACATCTGTAGCATATGGTTGATTACCAAGAACCATAAAATTATACTATATTATAAAATAATACTCCGGACAGTACACAGCCTCCAAACATACTAATAAAAGAAAATGCCCATTGGCTTCTTTTATAAGTGTATTTCCAGGCAACAGGATATTTGGTCTTTTACGAGGTACAGGGAAACAGAGCTGAACGAATTGTGGGGGGGGTTTCAGGTTTTTTTTTTTCTGACCAGTGATTTAGTATTTTCTTTATATGAAGCTCCAGGTACATGTTTACATCAAGACATCCATCACATCTGTTCTTCCAGGCTTGAGGCTTGAACGGCGTCAAAATGCCAGTTCACAAGTTCAGTGTTATAAGGTCAAATCTCTCCACTTGTTAACTTGCTAAGACAGCTGTGATTAATATAAGAATAAGAATTCAATAAAAATTAACCTCTTGAAATTTGAAAACTGATCTTAGATTAATCGTTCAGCCCTACACACTCAAAAAAATGATTTAAAGGTTCTTTAGTGACAACAGCAACTGTTCTAGAACCATGAACACTCAAAGAACTATTTGAATGCGTAAACCGGTCCTTCGCATGGGCAAATGTTTTTTTTCCTCTGTGCTTAAAAAAAAAAAAAAAAAGGTTTTGAAAAGAATCCTTTCTATAATGGTTCTATATGGCATAAGGGTTCCATGACTTATGATTCAAAAAACCTTTTTGCAGCACTATATAGAAAGCTTTTACCAAGAGTGTGGGGAAAAGTGTTCAGCAATCAATTGCATGCTACACTCAAGCTTTCTAAATAATAATTAAAAAAAAGTTTATTTTATTACTTTTTTTTTTTTTTTTTTTAATTTCCAACAATAGATTAACTTTTTTTTTATACAACACACACACACACACACACACACACACACACACACACACACACACACACACACACATTTTCTAAGCCACTTATTCTTCTGGGTCGTGGGGGCAGCTGGAGCCTATTCCAGCGGTCAATGGGCAGAGGGCAGGAAATGCACCTGGACAGGTCGCCAGTCCAGGGCAGACAGACAGACATATACATTCACTTGATACAACACAATTTTAAAACGTTCTAAAAAGAACTACATACAGCAGGTTTTCCATCATAGAGAAGAACCATTCATGCATTCAAACAATTCTCGGAATGCTCTCAGTTTTACATATAACAATGACCTTTTCTAAAGAACCTTAAAGAACCATTTTTTGGGTGTACACATGCAGCAGATAGACATCAGGTTGAAAAATGCCAGATTACTCCTTTAAAAATTACACACTAGGCAGAAAACTCTCCACTTCTGATGCACTCCCTGCCCCCTCTGTCGACCGAGGTCAGTCAGTGGCACGGCTCCACAACATCAGGCAGATATAGAGGTAGCACTTGACTGCGAATGGATGGCTATGAGTACAGCCTACATGCACCAATGGGACAGAGGTTTACGCAGAGAGACCTTATAGCGTTGCTATGCTTTCAGCCACACAGGACTTAAAACGCCTAGAGGTCAGCATAACTAACGGCAATTGCTCTGTTGTATGAAATGTTATAGACAAAGGTTTAGTTCTTGACCATGAAGCACATTCATTGGGCACTTACCAAAAGATACAGCTCACTCAACCAGCGGTAACATGATAAACAATAAAATCCAAAAACGCCAACATGCCAGCACGTCCTGTGAAATGTATTCACGAGTGGGTTAATCACAGTAGAATGTCAAGTAGGACATGGTGAACAAAATAATCTAATAATAGTGATTAAACTAGGTTGATTAGGCCGGCTTTTCTGAGGGAAGATGGAACACAGGATGCTAATTATACTGCAACTGGGATCGATATACACTTCCTGAGTGTATAAACTGGCTAACAAGGCAAATTCCAGGAAGGAGAAATACACACAACAACACAAACTCACCAAACATAGGTACCACATGCGTTCCTTCACCTCAAAGCATCACTGCGAGTGAGATCAGCATGGAAACACCAGCACAAATACTGTGCAGATCCAAAGACCACTATCCAGCAGGAAATGTGTCAATCAAGGGTGGACATTTTTACAAATCCTTATCATATTGTGTTAAATTACTTCAAAATACACCATACTTTGCTGTTCTGCCCATATAATGGATATCAGTTAAAGCACACTTACCAAGCGCATACTTAATTACAAAGAGAGCATAATTAGGCCTGTTTAATTGGATTATGTGCAGTGCAGTAGTAATGTTTTTGCATTCATAACACACTACTGGTGCATTTTCTCTGTCCAACAAAAATACAAAACATATCATCAAATTCTCATATACTTTGTTTTTTTTGTGTGTAGCAAGAATGCTATTGTGGTGTCGTCCTGCTGAGCATGGATGGAGCCAGTCAGTCCAGCCACCCTCAACAAACTTAACCCCAACCTCCCCAGCCCTCACCTCGATCAGTCTCTCATCAGATCAGATCAACACAGGTTTAAGGCCACTTAATTAGGTGTTGAATAACGCAGGACGAGAGGGACATTGAGACTTCATGCCAGCCCAACTACATGATCCACCTATTTTTTGCGTCCAGAGCCAGCACTCTAATGATACACAGAAAAGCTGCTTCTTCCATCACTGCATATCTCACACTAAAGGACAAAAACACAAACTGGTCCAAGGTCAAGATCACACACTAAGACTACAACAGCAGCTAAATCCCAGATGTCTGGCAGTCTGGTCTTCTGCGATTCAACACTGACCTATTTTGACCTGCTGAATTTCAGGCTTTTCCTCCACATGCAGTAAAACTGCCATTTCTCTTTCTGATTGATTGCTCCCCTTTCTGTTCCTCTGTATGTGCAGGACTTACCCAGCCAGATCGATAAAACCTTTCCTTAAAAGGACAGCGTGTGTGTGTGTGTGTGCGCGTGTGTGCGTAATTGCCACAAAGCCATTAGCAGCAGTGTGAATCAAAGAGTATTGAATTAAGGCCTTGCTAATCTCATTGAGATTGAGACTACATCCAAGCCTGAAGCGAATTTCCGCAGCAGGTCAAGAGGACTCTAAAAACGGACTGATTTCTGTTTTACATGTCAGACATATGAAGGTCGCAACATCTTTATTCAGGCCTTGTAGCCCCACCGTTTAATCAATACGATCAATGCGAAGCAATCCCGTGAAACCAGCAAATTAACCTAAAGCATGCGTGGAAATGAAATCAACAGCAATCCAGCGCCAAACGCTCCCCCTTAGAGAGATCCAAGGCTCAACATAACTCCTCGAAGCTTATTCAAACAGATGTTGGAAGTAGGCTGACTTGAATCCTCTTCCAGCTCCTTCTCCACAGCCATTCTGGGCCAAGAGCTCCTTATGCCAAGTTCCATGTCACCACAAATGATGAAAATTCTCTCCCTACACATTCCTTTCCTTTTCCACAAGACCAGTCTGGTCTTGAGTTTCTAAAGAGGAGTATTAAGTGAACTAATCTGTGCGTCAATAGGCCTGAACTGGTGTCATATTAGACCTTCCTAAACACAGTCAGCCACACAAAGTGTTCTCACACTCAGCAATGAAAAATAGTGCCGAGCTGGTCCTGAAACCCAGCACTTTATGGCAAAGCAGCAAAACAGAGGGCAGACAAAGGGCAATGACATCACTCTAAGCAGAGAGAGAGAGAGAGAGAGAGAGAGAGAGAGAGAGAGAGAGAGAGAGAGAGAGATGAATTCAGGAATTCACTCCTGCCCTGTCTGTTCTGACAAGATTGAAATAATTGGCCTACAGAGGCAAAGAGGCGATGAAGAGGAGAAGTCAGACAGAAAGGCAGAAAGGAGAGCTGACAGTCTGAATTAAATGAGTGAAAAATAAAACAACGTGACATGTCAAACTAGGAAAACCGCAGCCAGCCGTTTGACCGGGCTAAGCCACACCACAGCATGGCCTACACAAAAAACCCAGCCTCATCCTCTCACACGGTTGGTCCCCGGGTGAGGTAACCTGAGGAAGTGCGAGCAGCCGGGTTGTCAGTGATGCCATTTCGGCCTCACAGGGAAGCCGTTGGTCTCACTCACTGAGGACCTTCACAATAAGTCGAGATGACCCTCGACGATTAACGCCCATGTCCGTGATGACCGACCCAAATCAGGCGGCACTTTTCTTCCAGCTCCACCTTCAGGCCCACATCTGCAGCCGATGTCATCGGCGATGCGGTTAACCGCCTAGGCCTCTAAACCCAGTAAAGCGTTTTCAGGGCTACTTCTCATAGACGGACGCTTCGCTGTCGAAAAGCCGTCTCTGCTGTGGTACTCACCCTGCTCCAAGTCTCTCTGGTCGTACCACGGCTCGTCCTCCTCGGTCACAAACTCCTCCATTCTGCTAGCACGAAGCATCGGTCGCTTCTTCTCCAGCAGAGGCGGCGGCAGCGGCAGCAACGGTCGCCGCTCGAGGACAAAAAACGGCGCGAGCTGCAGGATAAAAATTTGAATGTCAACGGCTGACTTTCTGAAAACCGTTAAACACTGGAAAAGTGATGCCCGATGAAGCAGGAGGGGAGTGCGCTTAAAATGCCCGAAACACGGCTCTTTAAGCTCGGTGAGGTTAGCCAGGACGTCTTACCAAAGCTGCCAAATGTGGCGTTACCGTTCCGTGGCTGTCAGCCAGATGGAGACTCTGTCATTCCCGTTGTTGTGCTCAGGGGGAGACGAACGGCGAAGAGTTGCCTTTCAGGAGTGCTAGCGTGGCTAAAGTAAGCCCCCTGCTGAAAATTCTAGCTCCGAAATGTAAAACATCTACATCCACGATCTGAAATCACCCCCTCCCCCTCTCCCTGCCCGTGCCATCCGCCGACATCGCTCCTCTCATCTGCTTTGTGTTCGAGTTCCCAACAGCCCCTTCGACTCGCCCAGACGATGAGCTGCCCGGCTGCTGCTGCTCCTCCTCCGCTCGCAGGAATGAGGAGGACTCAAACACAATGAGCTCGCCTGTGTGAGGAGCCTCGAACAGTGGCCAGAAGGGAATGGCTAACTTAGGGTTTCCCCCTTTTGGAATAGGACCGTGGGTTTAGTAGGATGTGGAAAACGCCCTTAGCGTGGGCTGGTTTCTCTGCAGGAGGAGATAATGAGCAGCGTTAAAGGTGTTTTCGGGCAGTTTTCTCTGAAGGGCCTACAGGGTCCCTCTGGGATTATGCTTACATTTTGCCTTAAACTGAGGTGAAAGCTGCTAATCTTACGCAGCTGGTGCCTGACAGTGAAAATTCCTAAGGAGGATATCTTTAATTAAGAAAGGAAAAGGTGTCCATATGGCATTAAGCAGAGCACATCCGAGTTCAGTAGCATTAAAGGGCCCATATCATGGAAGACTGAATTTTCTTCCCGTTTTGTAAAAATGGCTGTGCAAACATGTGTGCTGTTTACTTCCCAGTTCACTCAGTTTATATGTAAAAAATAAACTAAGGGGAAAAAATGTTAATGCATACACACACACACACACACACACACACACACACACACACACACACACACACACATGCTGAACACCATCTGAGACAAACAATTTTATCTTGGTCTCGTCAGACTACAGGACATGGTTCCAGTAATCCATTTTCTTGGACTGCTTGTCTTCAGCAAACTGTTTTCAGGCTTTCTTGTGCGTCAGCTTCAGAAGAGGCTTCCTTCTGGGACGATGGCCATGCCGAGTTGATGCTTTGTGCGGCATATGGTCTGAGCACTGACAGGCTGACCTCCCACTTCTTCAACCTCTGCAGCAATGCATCTGTTTGTTTTTTTTTTTTGTTTTTTAAAGCCAACCTCTGGATATGACGCTGAACATGTGAACTTCTTTGGTCAACCCTGGCAAGGCCTGTTCCGAGTGGAACCTGTCCTGGAAAATCACTGTATGACCTTGGCCACTGTGCTATAGCTCAGTTTCAGGGTGTTAGCAATCTTCTTATAGCCTAGGCGTCTTTGTGGAGGGCAACAATTCTATTTCTCACATCCTCAGAGAGTTCTTTGCCATGAGGTGCCATGTGGAATATTCAGTGGACAGAGAAAATTGTACCCAAAGCACCAAATTTTACAGCCCTGTTCCCCATTCACACCTGGAACCTTGTAACTCTAATGAGTCACATGATACCAGGGAGGGATGATGACACAAATGGACACAATTAGGCATAATTTGGACCTGTTCACTGTGAGGTGGACTCATTTTTGTTGCCAACTATTCTTTTCAGAGGACAGTAAATCTGCACTGCTATACAAGCTGCACACTGACTTTTTGATTTAAGTTATATCCAAGTTTCATTTCTAAAGAGTCGTCCCATGGAAAGATATAATAAAATATTTGCAGAAATGTGAGGGGTGTACTCACTTTTGTGATACACACACACACACACAGTAAAGAAGTGTATATATAAAAGAAGTAAGAACATTCAAATGGTCTCCTACAGCTGTCAAAGTCGTTTCTTAGCAATGGCATCTCAGTGGAGTGATACAGTGTTTGTGAAAAAAAGCAAGCTGTAATGGTAAATGTAAATAACAGCATGTTAGAAAGCTTCTCAAGCAAAGCATATATATATATATATATATATATATATATAACATGCTGTTATTTGCATTTACCATTACAGCTTGTTTTTTTCACAAACACTTTTGTGGTATATATATATAATAAAAAGTCCATGGAGATCCTGACCAGGATGAGATGAGCCAGCTGTTCATCACCCTGCTGTTGTGAATGTCCTGAAGTGTTGGCAGACTACATGTATTGATCCTCTCTGCTGTCCCGATTATGCATTGGAGTTTGGATCATTCTTGTGAGGTGGTGAAACCTAACCAGATGGTTATGGATGTTGTGAGGATGCTCTGGAGCAAGGCTCTTCTCTCAGAAAGAGCATTCCTCTCCCACTTCAAATCCCTGGATATGGAACCTAAGTGAATACCACAGAACCATTGATCGTGAGGGGGGACAGGGAGGTAAGGCTGCACCTGAAGTCTTCATCTGGAGCAGGTGGTTGGTGCTGCACCAGGAGACCAGCTGCTTGACTTTTCTGTAGGCAGGCTCAATCCTGTTGGCTATGAGGCCCACCAAAGTGGTGTCATCTGCAATCTTCAGGATCTTCACAGGGTGTGGGAGTTGGGAGGGGGGTAGAGGTAAGAGACTTAGGCTAGGGGAGGAGTGTGGAAGACTGGGAGAGAAAGAGAGAGAAGAATGTCATTTGTGTATTCATACCTGCAGCAGAACTCATTTACGTTGTTGGTGAGCTGGCGGTCATTCAAGAGGAATCTTTCTCACCTTGTAGTTCCTGACTATCTTTAGCTTTTCAGCTTTTTTGAGTATTTCTTCTTTGTTGCTTTAACCCTTTTCTCCAGCTTGTATTTGACATCCTTATAGAGAATTCTGTCCCTGCTTTTTTAATGCTACCTCTTTCTAGGTAAAAGCATTCAAGATTTGCACTGCCATGTCAACTGCCTTTTCCATTATCAAGCTTATGGCTCAGTGTCATCTCATGGCTTGACTACTAAAACTTGCTCCAGGCTGGTCTTCCAACGTGAGCCGTCATGTTCTTGCATGTGATCAAGATCATCAAGAATGCAGCAGCATGGCTTGCCTACAACCTTCCTAAGTTCTCTTCCCTGCTACCTGCATCAGATTTTAAACCCTGCTGGTTGCCTAGAAAGCCAAAAACAGACCAGTCCCTTCCTACCCAATGGAAACAGTGAAAATTCAATCTGTACCAAAAGCCCTAGAAGCTTCAAATACAGTATGGCTTGACCTGCCATCCTTCAGGCCACCTTGTCTTCATAGGAGAGAGGCATCAAGACTCTTCTATGTCCTGGCATCTAGGTGGTGGAACTAACTTCCTTTGCTGTCTCTTCGCTGTCAAATGGCGACAGGAGATCTATCTCTTTGTGAAGCACTTAAGTGAACACTAAACTATGGCAGTGTCTGAGCTCAAGGGTAGTTTGTGCTCCTAGAACCTCTTTGGAACCTGGAACTTATTTGTGCTAGCTAGGATGCATTCGCTGAGTGGACAACAAAGCACTTTTGTAAATCATTCTGGATAAAAGTGTCTGCTAAATGCCGTTAGATGTAAATGTAAAGTCACCATCAGTCATACTGTATGAAGCACAAAGTTAACCGAAGTAGTAACAGTTTTAGCCCTTACTATTGAATTTTTTAAAAATAGTTTTTATTTGGGGCAGCAAATGCGTGGTGGGTAGCGCTGTCGCCTCACAGCGAGGAGGGCCTGGGTTCGATTCCCCGGCCAGGTGATCGGGGTCCTCTCTGTGTGGAGTTTGCATGTTCTCCCCGTGTCTGCGTGGGTTTCCTCCGGGTTCTCCGGTTTCCTCCCACAGTCCAAAGACGTGTAGTCAGGCTAATTGGTCATGCTAAATTGCCCCTAGGTGTGAGTGACTGTCTGTGTCTGTCTATCTGTCTGTCTGCCCTGCAATAGACTGGCGGCCTGTCCAGGGTTAGGGTTAGGATTTCCTGCCTTCCGCCCGATGACCGCTGGGATAGGCTCCAGCACCCCCCACAGCGACCCTGAGGGAGAAGCGGCTTAGAAAATGGATGGAAAGTTTTTATTTGGACATTGTACATTATAAAACATTGAAAAACAACTGTTTGTCAATTGCCCTTTTTTCAAAATAACACTTTGCAGTTCACATTTTCATGACAGTAATTATTCCAAGATAATATGCTTGGAACAGTTGAAACTAAACGAGGAAGAGGATGGCCAACAACAAGACGGATGGAGACCATCAGAGAAATTATGAACAAGCCATTAAGAAGCTGAAAGAGCCAAACAGTAGACAGAACATTCTGGAAGAAATACTATACATACGGGTGGCAGAACTCTGAATCGACCTGAAAGCACTTAAAGATGATAATCAGTCACAGTACAGTAAAATGCTGTGTACAGTAACAAAACCGTTAATCACATTTGACTAAACAGTCATGAACCGAATGAGCTTGGAGGAGAAACTTAAGCATATGGCAAGGAACTCTGTATTCTTTCATATTCCCTTTATTCTGTCTTTTCTCCGTTCATTACCCTGATCCTGATTTTCAGATCTCTGTTCTTTCTCTTTGTGCTTTCTACCTTTTCCCTTATTAATCTGATCAGTGAGGGGGAAAAAAGCAGTCATCCGTGTCTGACAGTCCAAGACAGCATAGGTGATTTTGCTCTTTCTGAGCAGATAGGATGGCCCTCCTTCTCCCCAGTCAATCATCACAATGCTATTTTATAATTTTACAGTTATCAGGATCTTAATTAGATTAACACAGTTAGAAGAACACAGGTTTGAACACATTAAATTTCCTCAGCAGCAACCGATTTATTTTAAAGAAATAATGAAGCAGGTATTCTATGATAACTGTACAATAGTCAAAATAAGTAAGTTGTGTGTGTTACTCTCACTGAGAAAATCAACAACACAGCTGTTTCACAGAATTACAGTTCAGACTTTTACACACAGCTCAAATATCTGTGATTGTCATATTTAACTAATAATTCATTACAATAATTCATGTTTTGATGCTTGATTGCACTGATGTAGCTCAATAACAGCAATAGCAATAATGCAAAATAAGTAACACTGACAGATATCAAATCACAATGTATTGCTTGTTTGTTTATGTTGATTCTGTTAGTGTTTTTTATATTAATATTTTAAATAAATGGCGTTACATATGACTTTTTCAGATCCCTAAGACGTCTGCACTGTTAAAGTCTGCCAAGAACCATTATGGGCCATTCTACTGAGGTCCCACAGTAAAAACATATAGTATAATTATAATTTTTAAATGTATTTATCTTAATAAGATTTAGATTGATCAAAAACTTTTTTTCAAAAGATGTTGTCCCACATTTTCATGCCATTACAGAAAGGCAAAGAGCTTTGTTGGCTGGTGGAGCCTTATTTTAGCCACACCCCCACATTTTAGAGCAGGAAGGGAGGCTGTATCCCTGTCCCTCATGTCCACATGGTGAGAAGTTTGGTCCCATTGTTCTGAATTAAATGTGTCCCAAAATCTGAAAATCAGCATGTAACATTAAGAACCGTCACTACCAAAACACACATTTTCTGCAATTAATCAAACTTGTTTGTGTTTCAATTAATAATACTGTGATTTTATGTCTGTTAAAAGATGTTTTGCTGGTCATGTACTGGCTATCATTTTTGAGTTGTGCAAAAAATTAACTAATATTGTCACTACGAAAATACTCACTACTGAAACATTTGATAAAGTTTCAGTAGTGTTATGGTTGCTTTGAAAGTATAAAGTTGAATGTTCAATCATTTATTTTAATGAAGCAAACATAATTTGCTCTGCGGCAGTCGTGGGCTGGAGGTTAGGGAACCAGCCTCGTGACCGGAAGGAGCCTGATCCCCAGAGCTGACAGCACATGACTGAGGTGTCCTTGAGCAAGACACCTAACCCCCAACTGCTACCCGGGCGCTGCGGATTGGGCTGCTCACTGCTGTGGGTAAGTGTGCTCACTGCCCCCTAGTGTGTGTGTGCTCACTAGAGTGTATGTGGTGTTTCACTTCACAGATGGGTTAAATGCGGAGGTGAAATTTCCCCATTGTGGGACTAATAAGGGTCACTTAATCTAATCTTAATAATAGTCACTCAAATCAAAAGAACTGTAGCGCAAGTCAGTTAAATGTCCAGAATGTATTTTGAGCTCTGACTTTTATGGATCGTTCTACCAACATCTGACACATTATGAAATGAAAAAATATGACAAATGTGCTCCTGAAACTGAGCAGCTGAAATCCTATATCAAACAAGAACGGGGAAAATTTCACTTTCAAGGCCCCTTCAGGCCCCAAACGCTTACAGAGTACTGTTAAACGAAGAGGTGATGAAACACAGTGGTAAACAGGCCCCCGTCCCAACTTTTTTGGAACGTGTTGTCGGCACATATTTTTTCAAAAGACAATAAAATTTCTCTGTTTCAATATTTGATATGTTGTCTTTGGAGTATTTTTCTTTAGAAATATGGCTCATTTGATTTGCACATCATTGAATTCTACTTTTATTCTGCACAGCATCCCAACTTTCCTAGAAATGGGGCTGTAACTTATGAGGTTGTTTCTAAGACATTTTCCATAACTCACACATGACTTACATTGCGTACATAGCAGCTACTGCCCATGGAGCATCATCTTAGAATGGCCCACAGCTGCCAACATGCTCAACACTGAAGTCAACAGAAACACAGAGAAGGCATTACTCAACCTTATCATTCGATCACAAATGTCCTGTAATACTGGAAGTAAAGATCACAGGCTGTTAGAGAAGAATGCATCTAATGCAGATCCGTTTCTACTTAGTACATAGAGCACTTTATGTAATGACCTGAGAAACAACACTCAGAAATATTTCACTTCTGTGGCTTAAAGTCTAATTTGAAACTTTTCCAAGAATTTAGTAACATTCGCAGGACATTTTAAATATTTTCCCCAGGCGGTTTATTTACTGGAAAGTGGTCTAGAAATTTCCAGGTTTAGGAACACGTGGGAACCCTGACTTTTTATTTCACACGTAAACATTTATGATATTCATGAAGCGCTTCATGAACCTAGGCAGTAGGTTAGAGCGAGACAAACACATCCATGCGCAGCGCGCGGGCGCCCCCTATTGTTTACACGTGCAGTACAGAAAAAACCTTTGCGAACAAGTGGCCAAATTTCTTGTAAAACGAAGACAAAATTTGTGCCTATTCTGAAACTGTAGCTGTAAATAACAAGACCTCAGGACTGGAATTCATCCAGTGAAACTCGTTATCAACATAAGACTTTCTCTTTAAATCGATTTTCTCTTCAAAACCTAACACGGTGCATTTTTGTTAGTGCTTTAATTAGAACTGCACAAAAAAAGACTTTATTGAACATTAAATGAAGAGCCGTTTAGGAGCCAAAAGAGTCGACTCTGGCTTGCGAGCTGAGCCGATTGATCTGATTCACTGAACAGAGCCGGAGTTCCTTTGCCTTCCACAGCGAGTCCCTGGAAGTGCACTGCTTAGGCCCGACGGAACCGTTTGAGAGGAGCTCTGGATTCACATCCATTCACTTCTGACAGTCTTTAGTCTGAAGATAAAGACACATCTAAACCATTTTAGACCAGTTTGTGGCCCTGTCCTCTTCTAAAAAGACTGGACCGTGTGTTGTTTGATCCACAGGCTTGACCATCACTTTATAGCACCAAAAGAAACGTTTATCTACCACAGTACTAGGAGCCCCGCTGGTGACATCCTGTATAAATGCTTTAATAACGCGTGGGAACGAGATCCTAATGTGTGGCCATGACTTAGTAAGGTGTGGGAACGAGATCGCAGCTTACTAAATCGTGACCATGCATTAGGATCTGGTTTCTTTCACTTAAGGTAACTTTCACTTAAGTCGTGGCCACAACTTAATCATCTCATTCCCACGCCTTACTAAGTCATGGCCATGCATCAGGATCTCGTTCCCATGCTTTACTGGATCAGCAGAATCATATACTGGACGAGGTGGTTAGAATTAGAAAGAAGATCTCAGATGTTCTGTGGATCAGCGGCATCATATACTGGACGAGGTGGTTAGAATTAGACAGAAGATCTCAGATGTTCTGTGGATCAGCAGCATGATATACTGGACGAGGTGGTTAGAATTAGACAGAAGATCTCAGATGTTCTGTGGATCAGCGGCATCATATACTGGACGAGGTGGTTAGAATTAGAAGATCTCAGGTGTTCTTTGGATGAGCAGCATAATATACTGGAGGAGGTGGTTAGAATAAGACAGAAGATCTCAGATGTTCTGTGGATCAGCGGCATCATATACTGGACGAGGTGGTTAGAAATAGACAGAAGATCTCAGATGTTCTGTGGATCAGTTGCATCATATACTGGACGAGGTGGTTAGAATTAGAAGATCTCAGATGTTCTGCGGATCAGCGGCATCATATACTGGACGAGGTGGTTAGAATAAGACAGAAGATCTCAGATGTTTGGAGTGTAGAGGTGAAAGCAGTGAGGCTGGATTTGGGAAATACAGTTCAGACAGAATACAGCAGGTCTGTAGCAGCCCTTGGCTTCAAGAAGCAACGCAGAGTCTCTAAACGGGTGCTTTATTTTATTCAGCTTGCTGAACACTCACGAGCAACGTGAAAACTATAAGATAAAGAAAATACAAAAAATACATGCTTATAATTTCCACAAGTTCATATATAACAAGTTTAAAGTCTTTACCTAGCAATACAAGCTACATGCCTTAAAGCAGGTGGGTTTAGCGCTATTGCGAGAAGTTAGAACAAAAACATTCACCTGAACTCTACAAAATACAGAAATACTGCTAGGTGCATACCTCACTCCGCATACCAAGGGGTGCAATACCTGAAGAGGCCTTGAACCTTATTCCCCGCTGTTATTAAAGCTGAAGCTCGAGCTGGCAGCCATTACATGGCAGTGAGCAGAGAACAAAAACAAAGGACTCGCTAGCTGACCTCTCTGAAACAAAGAATTCACTTCAGTAATACAGAATTATATTTCTGAGAGCTTTAACATCTAAATAAGAACTTACAGTAGTAGAAAATCTGCTAACATGGAGGACAGAGCGAGGAGCGCGAGGCTAGCTTTTCCTAGCATGCTGTGCCACCACAATTCCGCTCGCGACTCTTAAAGGCACAGTACGTGTACAAAGTGAATGAGTGAATGGTCATTTACAAGGTCTTTGGAACTGCCTCCACATACTGGACTAGACCCAAACAGAGGATTTACCACTGTGCGGGTTCAGTTCAGCACTGTGAGAGTTCAGGTGATCTGGAACGCTGCAGGTACTAATCCGGTTCCAGTTCCAGACTTTCTACCAACGTTTCATTGGGTTCCTCTGAAAAGCTGATTGTGCTGTGCAGTTTTAGAGGCTGAGCTTTTATGGAGTCAAATTAGGGTCTTTAATGGTGACGAGAAAAAAAATATATCGCAAATATAAGATTAGCATTTTGCATTTTACGTTCCTATTTTGTTTCTGCAATACTTTCCCTCTTTTGCGTTTCTTTCTTTTGTTTGCGCGTCACACTGCTTTTCTTTGCGTCTCGCATTTTACGTTCATCATTTTTTTTCGCGCTTCTCTCTTTTCTTTGCTCCGGTTTTAAATCAAATCAAATCAAATTTATTTATATAGCGCTTTTTACAACTGATGTTGTCACAAAGCAGCTTTACAAAAATGGGAATCATAAAAATGGGAATGCAAATGGGAAAAATGGGTTTTACCCTCTGTGTGGGGGCGGCGAATCTGCGCTGCTTCCAGGATGTCCTGGACATCGTCTCCATTGACTCATTCTTTACTGATGTGTTTGGTAAACAGGTAACAAAACTGCAGTTTGCAACACTCTGCACAAAGATCATCCTCTCCGACTCCAAGTCAGCAGTGCAGACTTACCTGCCCTCTCTTCTGCGTGTCATTGGGATGGAAGCCGAACGTGGAGGAGAACAGAACGTGAGGGAGAAAGCTGAATGTGCTTCCGTCAATCCATCTGGCAGCAACACTGCAGCAGAAAACTCACACAAAAGGTGAAACCAAGCAGCCCAAGAACTGAACTTCTCATCTTCTCTGAGCCCTTTACACTGACTGACCGCTCAAGGCTTCATGGCTATCACTGATATCTACAGTTGTTCTCTAATCTGAGTCTAAAACAAAAGACGAGTGACTAAACGAATAACCTGCTAATCAGCTGTATTAGAGAAAAGTATTACTGTCTGAAAAAAACTCCTGAAAGTCACTACTATATAGTTATATACTATATACACTAAATATAGTTATTTACTGTCCACCTCCGCTGACAAACTCTGTCACTTTTAGCTGTGGAAGACATAATTCTTTAGTGTTAAAACAAATGTATTATGTCATGTTATAGATTTATACCTGCACATAGTTCATGAATCTCATTAAGTGACCCTTATTAGTCCCACAACGGGGAAATTTCACTTCTGCGTTTAACCCATCCATGAAGTGAACCACTATTTAAACATGCAAATACACAACCACCAAAGAACCTTAGAAGAACCATCTTTTTAAGTGTTTATGTGTCTTTTCGACTGCGGGTTTCAGGAGAAGGCAATACAAGTTGTAAGTGATGCTCTCTTCAAAACGTGGAAAAATGTCTACAGCAGTGTCAATTCACTCCAGCAAGGAAGGAAGCGAGGAGGAAGATATGCCTGAGAGCCAACCTATCCCATCCTACTCATCATCAGTTCTTGTGGAATCGGCTGCATCGGACATTACGAACACCTTTTTGAATGGTTTACAGAAAATGTCCTCTGATAAGGTGGATAAAGAAAGCTTGACAGAACCAGCTCCTTCACCAAAGACCTTCCGTTCTGCTGCTCGTAGACTCTATAGAAATGTGCAGTACAGTCTCCAAGAATCACAATCAGGAACAGAGTCCCTCCTCTCAGCAATGGAGTTTGAAAGCAACAATCAGAGACTGAAACCAGCAGAATCTTTACACACAGATGACAGTAAAATACCTTCAAGTCACAAGGCTTATACAGATTCTTGCATGGATGGCATCATAAACAGAGAGGATCCTCTGTTATTGCTCGTGGATCCTTTTTTGTCTTTTTTGTAGATGAATCAGTTGAGACCTTACTCAAACTTGTGCTAAGTTTGAACTCAAGATCTTCACCTGTAGCTGATCCATCAAGTACAAGTGCAGGTTCTAAAGGCCAGGACAGACATTCAGACAAGTCAGTTGGCTCAAAATGTGAAAGCCGTTTGACTAAGGTGCTCACAGACTCGCAGAGCAGAATAGAGGATCGCCTGTTATTGCTCGTGGATCCTGAGCAAACTGAACCTGACAGGAATCAAGACGTCTCTCTATCGGATCTCAAGTCACCTGCTGTGCCACCCACAACTTCAAGCAGAGCTGGCAGTACGATGGTGAAAGAGACGTTGGATGACTACAGCACGTCTAGCCAGGATTATGAAACGTACTCGTCCAGCTCCAGCCCATGAAATGGCCACTATTGCTCGGGTCCAAACCCTGTGACTATGGAAAAGCGGTCGAGGATTTCGTTTCATTGTGTGCAAAAAAGCTCCTCTCTTCAGTCCTGGAAAGGTAGTGCACTTTTTAATTATTAATAACTGGATGATCAGAAATCACACTAATCATATGAGTTACTACATTATGAAGTACCGTGTTAAATGAGATGTTAATGTTGATTTTTTCTGTTTTCTTTCTTGAATGTTTGATCATCTAGACATCAAGTAAAGTTTTTCCTGTCAACATGATGTCTGACCATCATCGGTCTACCTCGTCCTCTGGAAATCATCAGAAGTGTAAGTACATGAGACGATACACACAGAGCCGTTAATTCACAGTGGACGTACTCAGACCGGTGTTTCATAAGCTGAGCCTCACAGTGTTGCTTTTATTCTTCTATATGTAACACAGAATATAATAGAATGAACTGGATGTTGACTGTCATTTCCTGTTGTTCTGGTTTCTCTTTTGCAGCTGCACAGCGGGAATCAGCCTTTAGGGGAACACGGAAAAATCTATCCAGGATTTTCACGGCCATCCGCAAAGCAGTTCCCAACCCCTTCCAGTGTATGACTCCACAACCTTAAGCACTCAACATAACTCCTAACATAGGAGTGCTCAGTCCTGATCCTGGGGATGTACCAGCCTACAGAGTTTGGCTCCACCTTTAATTTAGCACACCTGATCCAGATAATGAAGACATTCAGGAGCACCTGAACATTAGAGGCAGGTGTGCTGGATCTGAAATCTACAGGTTGGAATATCTCTAGAATCACCCAAGAGTGAGCACACTTAAAAAACAAATAAAAATAAAATAAATAAAGCAAAGCCATGTGTAAGTGTTTTTTATTTGACACATTCTTCTGCTTTAATAGATAAACAGCTGTCCCATGCTGAAAGCAGTCTATCTACACTGTCTTACAAAGTGGGAAATTAAGTGGGAAATTAAGTGGGAATTTAAGTGGTACAAACTCCACAGTATTGTGCAATTATTCCAAATACCATGCACTCATACAACCCCAATTCCATTGAAGTTGGGATGTTGTGTAAAACATAAATAAAAACAGAATACGGTGATTTGCAAATCCTTTTCAACCTATATTCAATTGTATACACTACAAAGACACGATATTTAATGTTCAAAAGGATAAACCTTATTATTTTTTGCAAATATTCACTCTTTTTGAATTTGATGCCTGCAACACGTTCCAAAGAAGTTGGGACGGGGCAACAAAAGACTAGGAAAGTTGAGGAATGCTCAAAAAACACCTGTTTGGAACATTCCACAGGTGAACAGGTTAATTGGAAACAGGTGAATGTCATGATTGGGTATAAAGGGAGCGTCCCTGAAAGGCTCAGTCGTTCACAAGCAGGGACGGGCGAGGTTCACCACTTAGTGAACAACGGTGTGAGCAAATAGTCCAACAGTTTAAGAACAACGTTTCTCAAACGTTTCGCTGGTGACACCCTGTATAAATAAAAATAATGCGTGCCCACGACTTAGTAAGGCGTGGGAATGAGATGATTAAGTCGTGGGAACGAGATCACGGCTTACTAAGGCGTGGCCACGCATTAGGATATGGTTCCCACACTTTACAAGTCATGGCCATGACTTAATCATCTCATTCCCATGCCTTACTAAGTTGTGGGCACGCATTATTTTTATTTATACAGGGTGTCACCAGCGGGGCTCCGTAATTATCACTCCTGAAGTGTTCGAATATTTTTGGCAGTGACGAAATGGAAAATTAGTCCTTTCTTTAAAAACATAAACATAAAATCTAAATCAGGTAGAAGTCTGAAATGTAAACCTCTGACTGTGAACCAGTTCAATAGAAGGATCCATACAGTACACAGTCCGTTTGATTTTAATGTGTATTAATTAAAGGTTTTTCCATTTATACTAACAGTGGCGTGTCATGTCTAATGACAGTGAGCTACACTCAACAACACACTACAACTGAAACAAATAAAAACAGCTTTTAGAGTTTTATATCTACACTGTTTCCAGATTTGTCTGAAAAGGATTTGAGTAAATTTTTCCAAAATTATTTAGAATAGTGATCTTTAAAATGGACTTTATTATAACCAGTGGTGGACAGTAACTGAGTAACTGAGTAAATGTAATTAGTTTCTGTACTTTAGTATTTTTGGTGTATCTGTACTGAAGTTTCTCCAGTCTGGGCGACTTTTTCCTTTCACTTCACTACATTTCAGAGTCTAATATCCGACTTTTTCCTCCTACATTCTGAGAAATCTGTCGTTCCTTTTGGTTTCTGTGTGTATAAAAACGTAACATGTCAAAACGAAAGAAGCGCAAAGCCAGAGCACCAATCAGGGCCCAGCGGTCACTTTGTTTAGAGCTGGTTTTGACCTGTTGGTCATACCGACCCAGTGCAGCACGCGGTTCAACGTCAGCGCAGCAGCGTAAAACTTTGGGAGAGTCTGTTCAACATAAATGATGAACTAACCTAACTTTGTGTAAATAGAGCTCAATATAGAAATATGTCCACATATGCAGTCGAGACTGACGCGGCTTTTTTCTGAATTTCTACAAACACCATTTCATTTTATAGTAAATGAGTTTGGGCTGGTTTATGTTTATGAACAGACGCCTACAGATCAACATAGTAAAGGAGCTCATCTGTGATCCTGAGTTTAAAGCCAGTTTTTATTCAACTTAAACTTGGAACTAAGTTGTAAATAAATCTGAAACTGAAACTTTGCTTGTGTGTAAAAAGTGATTTCAGAGCCACTCGGTTCTCCCTGATGGAAACTGTTTACCTTCAGTGTTTTGTGCTTCTGATCATTTTAATAGACGTCAGCGTCACTAATTAATGACGTTCTATTAAAAGACTGGTTTACCAAGAGAGACGCTGGAGGACTTTCACCTGAAATGAGTTCATGAAGCCAGTCTGGTTATAAAAATGATAACAGGACATCAGAGCCAGAATTACTCTTTTAGTACTTTTACTTTATACTTAAGTACATTTGAAGGGAAATACTTTAGTACTTTTACTCAAGTTGGAGGTCTAAAGGGAGGAACTTTTACTTTTACTGGAGTGATATTTTACCTTGGGTGTCTCTACTTTAACTCAACTTCTGAGGAGGCCGAGGGGGTCCAGCCTTATTCCAAGACCCTCTGTCACATCTGTAAATCGAGGGTTGCAACATGCAAGTGGGTGGATTTTTTATTGCAACTTTTAATTTCGACCCATGAAACATCGCGGCGTGTGAAAGCGAGAAGTTGATGGATTTCCAGGTCAGACGCGCTAAGCTAAGGCGTGATGTCATCTCCGTGCGACTGCTGAGTGGACTGAGCCTGAGCCCGGCGGGTCCGGCGGGTTCCGTGGGTTCGGCGGGGAGATGGCTGCTGAAGAAGAGGCTCTGAAAACACATTTCGGGTTCGAACGGTTCCGGTCCCGGCAGCAGGAAGACGTGGTGAAGGCGGTGGTTAAAGGTACGAGCTGTTTTAAAGCGGCGGAAGCTGCTGCCGGAGGTTTCAGACGCGGCGCGGCGCGACTGGCCGAGCTCAGCCGAACACAGGCAGTGAGCCGAGCCGAGCCGAGCCGAGCCGAGCCTGACCGGTCGAATAGACTGTCCGGTCAGCTATAAAAGCGCGAGCACGCGTGTTGTTTAAAAACGATTAGTCTTAAAGTTTTAGTTAAAGAGGAATTCCACCCATCTTCTTCTAAATGTCTGAAGAAGTCATGAACATGCAGAAGAACATGTAGATATAGTCATGAACATGTGTTAGTAGTCATGAACATGCAGAAGTAGTCATGAACATGCAGAAGTAGTCATGAACATGCAGAAGAACATGTATTAGTAGTCATGAACATGTGTTAGTAGTCATGAACATGCAGAAGTAGTCATGAACTTGCAGAAGTAGTCATGAACTTGCAGAAGAACATGTATTAGTAGTCATGAACATGCAGAAGTAGTCATGAACATGTAGAAGAACATGTATTAGTAGTCATGAACATGCAGAAGTAGTCATGAACATGCAGAAGTAGTCATGAACATGCAGAAGTAGTCATGAACATGTATTAGTAGTCATGAACATGTAGAAGAACATGTATTAGTAGTCATGAACATGTAGAAGAACATGTATTAGTAGTCATGAACATGCAGAAGTAGTCATGAACATGCAGAAGAACATGCAGAAGTAGTCATGAACATGCAGAAGTAGTCATGAACATGTAGAAGAACGTATTAGTAGTCATGAACATGTAGAAGAACATGTATTAGTAGTCATGAACATGTAGAAGAACATGTATTAGTAGTCATGAACATGTATTAGTAGTCATGAACATGTAGAAGTAGTCATGAACTTGCAGAAGTAGTCATGAACTTGCAGAAGTAGTCATGAACTTGCAGAAGTAGTCATGAACATGCAGAAGTAGTCATGAACATGCAGAAGTAGTCATGAACATGCAGAAGTAGTCATGAACATGCAGAAGTAGTCATGAACATGCAGAAGTAGTCATGAACATGTAGAAGAACATGTATTAGTAGTCATGAACATGTGTTAGTAGTCATGAACTTGCAGAAGTAGTCATGAACATGCAGAAGTAGTCATGAACATGCAGAAGTAGTCATGAACATGCAGAAGTAGTCATGAACATGCAGAAGTAGTCATGAACATGTAGAAGAACATGTATTAGTAGTCATGAACATGTATTAGTAGTCATGAACATGTGTTAGTAGTCATGAACTTGCAGAAGTAGTCATGAACTTGCAGAAGTAGTCATGAACATGTATTAGTAGTCATGAACATGCAGAAGTAGTCATGAACTTGCAGAAGTAGTCATGAACTTGCAGAAGTAGTCATGAACTTGCAGAAGAACATGCAGAAGTAGTCATGAACATGCAGAAGTAGTCATGAACATGTATTAGTAGTCATGAACATGCAGAAGTAGTCATGAACATGCAGAAGAACATGCAGAAGTAGTCATGAACATGCAGAAGTAGTCATGAACATGCAGAAGTAGTCATGAACATGCAGAAGTAGTCATGAACATGCAGAAGTAGTCATGAACATGCATTAATAGTCATGAACATGCAGAAGTAGTCATGAACATGCAGAAGTAGTCATGAACATGCAGAAGTAGTCATGAACATGCAGAAGTAGTCATGAACATGCATTAATAGTCATGAACATGCATTAATAGTCATGAACATGCAGAAGTAGTCATGAACATGCAGAAGAACATGTATTAGTAGTCATGAACATGTGTTAGTAGTCATGAACTTGCAGAAGTAGTCATGAACATGCAGAAGTAGTCATGAACATGCAGAAGTAGTCATGAACATGCAGAAGTAGTCATGAACATGCATTAATAGTCATGAACATGCAGAAGTAGTCATGAACATGCAGAAGTAGTCATGAACATGCAGAAGTAGTCATGAACTTGCAGAAGTAGTCATGAACTTGCAGAAGTAGTCATGAACTTGCAGAAGAACATGTATTAGTAGTCATGAACATGTAGAAGAACATGTATTAGTAGTCATGAACATGCAGAAGTAGTCATGAACATGCAGAAGAACATGCAGAAGTAGTCATGAACATGCAGAAGTAGTCATGAACATGCAGAAGTAGTCATGAACATGTAGAAGAACATGTATTAGTAGTCATGAACATGCAGAAGAACATGTATTAGTAGTCATGAACATGTAGAAGAACATGTATTAGTAGTCATGAACATGTAGAAGAACATGTATTAGTAGTCATGAACATGCAGAAGTAGTCATGAACATGCAGAAGTAGTCATGAACATGTAGAAGAACATGTATTAGTAGTCATGAACATGCAGAAGTAGTCATGAACATGCAGAAGTAGTCATGAACATGTAGAAGAACATGTATTAGTAGTCATGAACATGTAGAAGAACATGTATTAGTAGTCATGAACATGTGTTAGTAGTCATGAACATGCAGAAGTAGTCATGAACATGTAGAAGAACATGTATTAGTAGTCATGAACATGCAGAAGTAGTCATGAACATGTAGAAGAACATGTATTAGTAGTCATGAACATGTAGAAGAACATGTATTAGTAGTCATGAACATGTAGAAGAACATGTATTAGTAGTCATGAACATGTAGAAGAACATGTATTAGTAGTCATGAACATGCAGAAGTAGTCATGAACATGCAGAAGTAGTCATGAACATGCAGAAGTAGTCATGAACATGTAGAAGAACATGTATTAGTAGTCATGAACATGTAGAAGAACATGTATTAGTAGTCATGAACATGTAGAAGAACATGTATTAGTAGTCATGAACATGTGTTAGTAGTCATGAACATGTGTTAGTAGTCATGAACATGTATTAGTAGTCATGAACATGCAGAAGTAGTCATGAACATGCAGAAGTAGTCATGAACTTGCAGAAGTAGTCATGAACTTGCAGAAGTAGTCATGAACATGTAGAAGAACATGTATTAGTAGTCATGAACATGTAGAAGAACATGTATTAGTAGTCATGAACATGCAGAAGTAGTCATGAACATGCAGAAGTAGTCATGAACATGTAGAAGAACATGTATTAGTAGTCATGAACATGTAGAAGAACATGTATTAGTAGTCATGAACATGTAGAAGAACATGTATTAGTAGTCATGAACATGCAGAAGTAGTCATGA
Organism: Pygocentrus nattereri; assembly: GCF_015220715.1. Taxonomy (NCBI): domain Eukaryota; kingdom Metazoa; phylum Chordata; class Actinopteri; order Characiformes; family Serrasalmidae; genus Pygocentrus; species Pygocentrus nattereri. The sequence goes on from NC_051224.1 coordinate 4,313,340, forward strand.
ACATGTAGAAGAACATGTATTAGTAGTCATGAACATGTAGAAGAACATGTATTAGTAGTCATGAACATGCAGAAGTAGTCATGAACATGCAGAAGTAGTCATGAACATGTAGAAGAACATGTATTAGTAGTCATGAACATGTAGAAGAACATGTATTAGTAGTCATGAACATGTAGAAGAACATGTATTAGTAGTCATGAACATGTGTTAGTAGTCATGAACATGCAGAAGTAGTCATGAACATGCAGAAGTAGTCATGAACATGTAGAAGAACATGTATTAGTAGTCATGAACATGCAGAAGTAGTCATGAACATGTAGAAGAACATGTATTAGTAGTCATGAACATGTAGAAGAACATGTATTAGTAGTCATGAACATGCAGAAGTAGTCATGAACATGCAGAAGTAGTCATGAACATGTAGAAGAACATGTATTAGTAATCATGAACATGTAGAAGAACATGTATTAGTAGTCATGAACATGTAGAAGAACATGTATTAGTAGTCATGAACATGTAGACGAACATGTATTAGTAGTCATGAACATGTGTTAGTAGTCATGAACATGTATTAGTAGTCATGAACATGCAGAAGTAGTCATGAACATGCAGAAGTAGTCATGAACATGCAGAAGAAGTCATGAACTTGCAGAGGTAGTCATGAACTTGCAGAAGTAGTCATGAACTTGCAGAAGAACATGCAGAAGTAGTCATGAACATGCAGAAGTAGTCATGAACATGCAGAAGTAGTCATGAACATGCAGAAGTAGTCATGAACTTGCAGAAGTAGTCATGAACTTGCAGAAGAACATGCAGAAGTAGTCATGAACATGCAGAAGTAGTCATGAACATGCAGAAGTAGTCATGAACATGCAGAAGTAGTCATGAACTTGCAGAAGTAGTCATGAACTTGCAGAAGTAGTCATGAACATGCAGAAGTAGTCATGAACATGTATTAATAGTCATGAACATGCAGAAGTAGTCATGAACATGCAGAAGTAGTCATGAACTTGCAGAAGTAGTCATGAACTTGCAGAAGAACATGTATTAGTAGTCATGAACATGTAGAAGAACATGTATTAGTAGACATGAACATGCAGAAGTAGTCATGAACATGCAGAAGAACATGCAGAAGTAGTCATGAACATGCAGAAGTAGTCATGAACATGCAGAAGTAGTCATGAACATGTAGAAGAACATGTATTAGTAGTCATGAACATGCAGAAGTAGTCATGAACATGCAGAAGAACATGCAGAAGTAGTCATGAACATGCAGAAGTAGTCATGAACATGCAGAAGTAGTCATGAACATGTAGAAGAACATGTATTAGTAGTCATGAACATGCAGAAGTAGTCATGAACATGTAGAAGAACATGTATTAGTAGTCATGAACATGTAGAAGAACATGTATTAGTAGTCATGAACATGCAGAAGTAGTCATGAACATGCAGAAGTAGTCATGAACATGTAGAAGAACATGTATTAGTAGTCATGAACATGCAGAAGTAGTCATGAACATGCAGAAGTAGTCATGAACATGTAGAAGAACATGTATTAGTAGTCATGAACATGTAGAAGAACATGTATTAGTAGTCATGAACATGTAGAAGAACATGTATTAGTAGTCATGAACATGTAGAAGAACATGTATTAGTAGTCATGAACATGTGTTAGTAGTCATGAACATGTATTAGTAGTCATGAACATGCAGAAGTAGTCATGAACATGTAGAAGAACATGTATTAGTAGTCATGAACATGTAGAAGAACATGTATTAGTAGTCATGAACATGTAGAAGAACATGTGTTAGTAGTCATGAACATGTGTTAGTAGTCATGAACATGTATTAGTAGTCATGAACATGCAGAAGTAGTCATGAACATGTAGAAGAACATGTATTAGTAGTCATGAACATGCAGAAGTAGTCATGAACATGCAGAAGTAGTCATGAACATGTAGAAGAACATGTATTAGTAGTCATGAACATGTAGAAGAACATGTATTAGTAGTCATGAACATGTAGAAGAACATGTATTAGTAGTCATGAACATGTGTTAGTAGTCATGAACATGCAGAAGTAGTCATGAACATGCAGAAGTAGTCATGAACATGTAGAAGAACATGTATTAGTAGTCATGAACATGCAGAAGTAGTCATGAACATGCAGAAGTAGTCATGAACATGTAGAAGAACATGTATTAGTAGTCATGAACATGCAGAAGTAGTCATGAACATGCAGAAGTAGTCATGAACATGTAGAAGAACATGTATTAGTAGTCATGAACATGCAGAAGTAGTCATGAACATGCAGAAGTAGTCATGAACATGCAGAAGTAGTCATGAACATGTAGAAGAACATGTATTAGTAGTCATGAACATGCAGAAGTAGTCATGACTGAACACCGTCTCTTTACACAGCACTTAACTCAGCACTCAATTACGTACTGATTGTAATGTATTGAACTCCGCTGTTGTATTGTGGTGTATTGTAGTGTGTTGTATTGTGTAGTGTGTTGTATTGCATTGTAATGCATTGTAGTGTTGTGTTGTAGTGTAGTGTAGTGTGTTGTGTTGTAGTGTGTTGTGTTGTGTTGTGTTGTGTTGTAGTGTATTGTACATTGTAGTGTATTGAGTTCTGTGTTCAGTGCTGCTCCTTTTCTCTCTGTATCTACAGTGACTTTAGTTTCTAGCAGTATCTGAGCTCAGGACCGTCTTTCTCTCTAACCTACTGGTAACTAGCAAAGATACTTTCTCTAGACAGACAAAGCTCTTCTTGTAAGACGCTCTGGATCAGAGTGTCTGCTAAACACTGTAAATGTAATTAAAAATAAGTTTTCTTTATGGACTGTTTTGACTTAGAATTAGATTAGAATTTTAGAACCATTTGTCTCTGTGTTTGTTTTGCACGCTGTGAAATTAGACCTCTGCATTTAACCCATCCGTGCAGTGAAATACCCACATACATGCACACTAGTGAACACACACACTAGGGGGCAGTGAGCACACTTGCCCGGAGCGGTGGGCAGCCCTATCCACGGTGCTCAGGGGTTAGGTGTCTTGCTCAAGGGCACTTCAATCATGGACTGTCAGCCAAGGGGATCGAACCGGCGACCTTCCAGTCACAGGGATGGTTCCCTGACCTCCAGCCCACAGCTGCATGTATCACTCCACAATAAATGGATTCAAATAAGTCCATTTAAAGCCCAGACTTGATCATTAAACAATGTCTCTGACATCAGGTGCTGTATTCGAACCCATTTCATGTAATCATTTTCTACGGGGAGCTTTTAGAGGTGGACTTCTGGTTCCTATCACCGCCACTGTAAACAATTGTGACTCTGCTAGTTTCTCTGGAGTAGAGCATTTTACATCAAACCACTCTGAATGACCTTGTGTACATCTCACCCATTTAATTATGTAGAATTTGTGAAAATTTGATGGAGTTCCCTTTTAAGTCTAGCTGCAGTGGGTGTGGTTAGTAGTAGGCTAGGACAGTTATATTGGTGTGTGTTGTTGACGTTATCTGCTTAAAGACTAGACTGCATTATTATTATATAAATAATTTTATTACTATACAGCAGAATTTCACTTTTGTTGTGATTTGTAATTGCCTACATGACTGGCAACCCCTGCCTCAACATCTTTTTTCTGGAGTTGTAATCTTGCCTCGGATTTGCATCGAGTTTCTAACTATAACTTTCTGTCTAACATCCAGCACAGTAAGTAGTCCATCAGAACTGCTGTTGACAGTTTTCTGACATGCTTTTATCTGTGGTCACCACCTTAATCTGCTGTGGTTACAGATTCTAGTTCAGGCTGCATTATATAAATAAAACACCATGTTGCAGTTATGTACACGTCGATAATGCCATATACATTCCAATATATTGAAAACACATTAACGAACCTTTGATATGACACACCTGCCTTATTTTTGACCAAAATCAAATTTGTGTCTGTTGGATGATGCGTGTGCATTGGTTCATCACCCAAAGGACATTTGTGATTGTTCAGAAAACTCAAAGCCCATCATAAAATATTCATTGATTGGTTAGTCTGTCATTTGCATATTGCACAGTTCTGCCATATCTGTATTGCAAAGGCCAGTATAATGATGACCATTGGCAAAAAATATATTGCTCAGCCTGAGTCAGCAGTGTTTGTGTCTCATCATGAAGAGCACTAATCTGTTCTGGTCTTGTTTTTGAACCCAGGTGACCGGGATGTATTTGTGTGCATGCCAACCGGGGCAGGGAAGTCTCTGTGCTACCAGCTGCCGGCAGTGCTGGCCACAGGCATCACTCTGGTCATATCACCTCTGATTGCACTCATACAGGTGAGCCCCTCTTCTTCGGTGGCACAAGATTCTACACGTTAATGATTTTGGAAAAGATTGGAATCGTATTATAATATCAGAGCTAGACGGGTTCTGGATTTCACAAATAGTTCTGTATGATGTTACGTAGTGACCATCATTGTGTGAACATCTTTTTAATGGTATCTTTGACATTCAAAACGTCTTTTAAAGAAAAAAAAATCAATATTGTGATAATATTGCAAACCGTGATAAAAGCTTAGGCAATTATCGTGATACAGCAGTTTTGTATCAGCACATACTTACTTGGGACAGAAGATTTAGGCTCTTATGTGAGAGCATCTCATGCTGAATTGAATTTAGAACCATTTGTCTCTGTGTTTGTTTTGCACGCTGTGAAATTAGACCTCTGCATTTAACCCATCTGTGCAGTGAAACACCCACATACACACTAGTGAACACACTAGGGCAGCCCTATCCATGGCACCCAGGGAGCAATTGGGGGTAAGGTGCCTTGCTCAAGGGCACTTCAGTCATGGACTGTCAGATGAGGGGATTGAACCGGTGACCTTCTGGTCACAGGGCTTGTTCCCTAACCTCCAGCCCACAACTGCCCCCATGCTGCATTAAGTGAATGTAAAATATCTGAAATTTTAATGTTCATTTAGAAATGCTCCCTGAGCTCAGGTCTGAAGAAACGTTCCAAGTTGATCACACTCTATGGCGAAAGAAATGTATCATTGAATTTATCAGAGATTATAAATTTACAAATAAAATCCAGTCTTTTTTGTCCAGTTACATCTAGGACTGTGGATTTTTACTCCGGCTCAGTGATTGGACGGCTGAATAGCAGTAATATGACAAACTTGAAGCACTGGACTTTAGCTGTCTGCCTACCCTGGAATCGAATAGGGTCTCAGAAAAAAGTGTACGACCCTGTCAGTGGGGCAGTGCCCCTCGTCACTGTAGTGGTACCCTCAGGGGTCCATCTCAGTACCTTTAGTCAGGGAACATAACTGTACTGTCTCCACACACCCCGCCTCGCCTCCAGGCTTTTCATTTTATTGTTCTGTTTCAATACATTAGTTTATAAAAAGATACAAATGTCTACTTTTCCACTAGGAAAAACTTATTTAAGGTACACAGTTGGACCATAAAACCGCTGTTGCACCTTTTGAGGTGCAGTCGTGGGCTGGAGGTTAGGGATCTGGCCCTGTGACCGGAAGGTTGCCGGTTCAATCCCCAGCACTGACAGCACATGACTGAGGTGTCCTTGAGCAAGACACCTAACCCCCAATTGCTCCCCGGGCGCCGTGGATAGGGCTGCCCACCGCTCCGGGCAAGTGTGCTCACTGCCCCCTAGTGTGTGTGTGGTGTTTCACTTGCATGGATGGGTTAAATGCAGAGATGGAATTTCCCTGGTTGTGGGATCAAAACAGTATCACTTACTTACTTACTTACTTACTTACTTGAGGGTACACTAACACCGTTTGTACCTTGATAAACGAATCATGTACCTGCATGATGCCTTTATTTCTAACAGTAAACAAAGAGAGTTTAAAAAAGAGTTTAAAGTGAAACATTTCCATATTTGGTTATAAGATGTTATGTACATGCTCATGTCACACTAGTGCGCTTATTTATTTATTTATTAATAATAATAATAATAATAAAAAGAGGCACTTACAGACAGGTTCCTGAGTCACTGCTGGGCTACATCTTTACTCGTTTCCAGCACTGTACGAGCCTCTGGACTGCTGATTGTGTCAGGTCTGATGAGAGCTTGACAGTTTTCCATGTAGGACTAATTAGGTAGAGCTTTAGGATGGACATTTTTAGTCTTCAAATATATGTATTTAATATTAAATAAATAAATAAAGAAATATATATATATATATATATATATATATATATATATTTAAAGAAAGTCAAAATCCTACATTTTTCTGAGTGTTGTCAAGATTAATTATGACCTCTATGTTGTTATGCTCCCTGTCTCCTCTTTCTGTATCCTTACAGGATCAGGTAGAGCACCTTAAGGAACTGAACATTCCAGCACGTTCCATTAACTCCAAGCTTCCCCCAGGTGAGAGACGGCAGATTCTGGCTGATCTGGAGAGCGAAAGTCCTCTGCTCAAACTCCTCTACATCACCCCTGAGATGGTGGCATCCCCCTCCTTCCAGCCCTGCCTGAACTCGCTGTGCTCGCGGGGGCTGCTGGCCTTTCTGGCGGTGGACGAGGCTCACTGCGTCTCTCAGTGGGGACATGACTTCCGGCCTGATTACCTGAAGCTGGGCGAGCTGCGCACCCGTCTGCCTGGAGTGCCCTGCGTTGCTCTGACGGCCACAGCTCCCAAACGAGTGCAGGACGACATCACTCGGTCGCTCAGGCTGAGATCACCACTCACCTTCACGACACCCGTATTCCGGAAAAACCTGAAGTATGACGTAATATTTCGAGACCTGCTGCCTGACCCGTACGTTCACCTTCACGCATTTGCTAAAGAAGCACTCGGTGGAAGCACAGCAGAGAAGGTCAGCCGCAGCCCGTTTCTTCTTTTATGGACAGGTTGCTATAGAGAGGGTCCGACAATTATTTTACATTTCACAAATATGTTTTTATTGGATCAGTGGGAACCAAGAGTTTTAGTGGAAAGGATTCTTATGCTTCGAACATTGTGGTAGGCAGCAAGTCCATTATGTAGGTAATGAGACAGCAAATCCATAACCAACCCAGCAAAGGCAGTGACCTTCTGTTTATATCTCATTTTTAAAAATATTTTAACCAATATATTTAACAGCATTGCACTAATTTTATTTGACTTTTGCTGTATTGATAGCGAATGAAAGCTGAAATTTAATCACTGCGTTAATAATGCCATGTCCCAAGCCGCAGCCAGTGAGACACATTCAGCACGTGAGCAGCTACAGTGGCTATTTTGGCTCATTTTCCATGGTTTAGGGTATTTTTTTGATTAGGGATGCATTTACTGAGCTAAATTCATGCATTTATTGACACAAGCTGATATTGGCTTCTTATTCACAAGCTACTGTTTTTGAAATTCAATTGGACTTGATATGTAACTAAATGCAGGTTATATTGATCCACCAATCGAGCTAACCTTCTCCCCGTAACATTTTTCTAGAGACGGCATCTAAAGTGTCCACCTATTTCTCTTTATGGTCTTCATCCACCTGCAGGGTTGTAAGCTTGATGACGCGATGATCGGAGCGCAGTCAGAGATGCAGCCTGCCTCCCGGAATGGCAGTGGCGTGTTCTTAATGATGCAATCAAATACTGTGAATATGCTGAAGTATTATTTCGTCTTACAGTCGATGCCAAAGTTTAGTTACAGTTTGACTTAATACACTTCCATTGTGTTAGCTTAACAAACTCGCCTCAGTCACCTGTTGATTAGCCACAGAGCAAGTAAACATGTTGGTCAGATCAAAACCTTGCAGTTCTGCAAAATTAACAAAAAAGTAAAACGAAGAAGCCGTAAGTTTTACATCAAATGTGCCTTTATATCAGCAATTTCTTTTGCCAAAAAAGTAGCATCCTTTTGTGTTACAGATAGCAAAGTTGGTTGCTGGATATTTCACATCCTCACCTCGATTTATCATTAATTAAACCTCCAAAAATGATCAAACCTAAATTTTCTCATTGTTAAAAGACCAAAGACAAACACAAATGACATTTTTTGAAAATGGTCATCGTTAAATTTCACCAAATCACTTGTAAAGAGACTGGCTTCCTCTAAGCTTACTACAAATCCCAGTTAAGGGAAGCCAGTTTTTTTGCTCCAAGTGATTTGATGTGATTTTTGCCTTCTTTTAACTAAATATATGAGAAATACAACTTCAGACGTCCAGATTATGCACCTGTATGTGTTCCCTTAGAGACAAAAGCATTGGTGGTCTGCATTATGTTCAGTGAATGAACATGATAATCAAGAGTCCAACGCATGTAATTTTCTGTGTTTGTATGTGGTCAAGCTCTAAAGCAGTCATTACTTTTGAATCTCTGTGGAATGATACAGTTGTGATAAAAGCAGCTAGAGCCCCAGATGAGATTGCAGCATCAGAACTAACTGCTGTATAAAACCATTTTAGCAATAGTATCAATGTCTATTCATGTATATTTTGTGGTTTAATTTTAATGCTGTGAGTCATTAAACAAGTAGCTGTAATTATATGTACATATTGTTATTTATTTGTTAAATAGCAAATTACCAGTACAGGAGAAGTATTGCCATGACCGAAGAAGTGCAGCCCCGACTTCAGCGCTTGTTGCGAAATATATCCGAAATAATTCTTTTTGTTTTATTTTTTTAAAAACGGTGTAGAAATGTCTTACGTTTCTGGAATATAAGCCTTCACCTTCACCTTTAGCCAGAAGAGCATTAGATCCTGGATCACAAACGCCACTCAAACTCCCACAAACATGGATGGAGCTCCAGAGTCTTATTCTGTTATCTCACATAAATCGTGAATCATCCTGGTTGGGATGTGCATGAACAGTAGCCAAAAACTTAGTTAGACCTTTGAACCGTAGTTAAAATGTATTAATTGTGTCAGGAAATAAAATTTTATTTATTTAAATTGCTATTTTTTTTTAAAACAGACCTTTCTAAAAGGGCCCTTTTGGCAAAGTATTCTTTCAAAAGGCCCCTGCTGTGTTTCGGATTGCTGCAAGGCTCCGAACAGACTTTTCCACTGGTCGCACAGGTGCTATCAACTTTCTCAGATGGTCACACCAGCGTATGATTTGGCTGCACCCATTGTCTGGTGCATTAATCCTTGCATGCTGATGAGCAGCTGTCTTCATTTGCATACCCTAGTTTTGCACTGATGTGAAGATTGACACTTGACATTTGTGAAAGATTTTAATCTGAACATTGTTTTTTTCTGCCACAAGCAGAGGATGATGAACTAGATCATCTAATATATACAAAAACATTATCAAATACAAGCAAAGCATAACAGCATGCATGTTTTTCCATGTTTGGGACACGGTAACTGGATTTGGAACTGTTTTGCGCGTTTCATCATTAGTGCAGTGTGTGTGTGTGTGTGTGTGTGTGTGTGTGTGTGTGTGTGTGTGTGTGTGTGTGTGTGTGTGTGTGTGTGTGTGTAGCTGATGATGAAAGTGCAGACAGGGAGAGACCAGCTGAGCCAGTGTAGGGGGGGGGTGATAGTACTACTTCCAACCACAGCGGCTACCGCAGAACCCGTGCCGGAGAGGCACCAGAACAGCGTTCTGATCATCGTGCACTTAAACGAATGCGACCACATGAAACTTTAAGACTCTGGTTGCAGTCTAGAGCTCTGTGCTGCAGATATGCATCCAAAATGCCTCTGTGCTCTTCTGATGTTTATGATCCCATCAACGAACACAAGTGTGTATACATATCTGACAGGCTTTTCTTCCTCTGTGCTTTACTGAACTCTTTCTGCATTCTGGCTGGAATTCTTCTCCAGGATTTCACCGCATTAAGACTCCACCATCAGTCTGATGTGCTGCAAGTATTTGTCTGTTGAAAAAAATACCGTTTAACTTTTTGTGACATAAGCTGAAGTTCCCCGTTCTGCTACTGTTTTTGAACAGGCTTTTTCTCTGGTACAAAGCATAACCAACCCTTTTGCATTAAAGCAGCTCCAAGCCCCAGTGATTAAACTACAGTGTTTGGCAGCAAGCAAGACTGTTCAGAGCCTCCTCTTCCCGGAAAAAATGAATACCGGCTTGATTTATGGTGAAAGATTAGTCCTTACTTATCCTATCTTATCCTGTCAGATGATGTTTTTTTGTATGTTTGGTTTCTCTTCCAAATGCCATTTGTTTTTAGGGCAAAGGTCTCTTCCTTCCTGGCATTATAATTTTTTGCAGTGTAGCGGTTGGTTCATGCAAAACAGTGTTCAGTGCATCATGTGGTGTCAGTTAGTACCGCACTGTTAAGCAGAGTCTCTCTCACATTTGACCCTGCTTAAGTCAGCGTGGGCTTAATTTGTAAGTGTTGATGTATTTGTTTATTTATTTAATTTGAAGTAAGTAATCTGTTGACCTGTGAAATAATTGATGAGCAGTTAGAATTATGCACAGGTCAATGTTCAAACTGCCTTACGGGTATTTTTTATCTCCTTTTTTATTGAATGGATGGTAGGTACCAAATAAAGACAAGCTGTATTTCACTATTTGACCACATGATGGCAATAAATATTTTCCCTTAATACAACCAACATCCACATTAAGCAAACTTAAGCATATCACTTTAGCATACCGTGTAGTACTCGAGCCCCCCCACCCCCCAGCACTGGGCTGTGGAGCCATGGAACTGTGTTCTGTACAGTGATGGAGCTTCATTCAGTACCTTTGGAATGAATTATAGTGGCATTTGTGACCCAGAAGTAATAATCTAACATCAGTACTTGACCTCACCTATACCTTTGTGGCTGAATGCAACCAAATTCTTACAGCAGTGTTCTAGTGTAAAGCCTTCTCAGAAGAGTAGAGACTGTAACTGCAGCTAAGAGGGACAAACTCCCTTGATTTCAAAATGTTGTTTTATTTGTGTAGTGCTTTTTGTAATGGTGTTGTTTGTGGTGTTCTCCATGTTACAGGGCTGTGGGATTGTGTATTGCCGCACACGAGAGAGCTGTGAGGATGTGGCTCACAGACTGACTAAGCTTGGGATCCTGGCTAGGCCCTACCATGCAGGTGACCCAGCAGAATCTATACCTTGAACCAGTGTTTCCCAACCCAGTCTTCAGGGCTGCACAGCTGGTCCACATTTTTCCTTAATCCCTATGTGTTGAGCATTAGGTTGGAGCAAAAATGTGGGTTGTCTGGAGGCCCTGACAAGTGGGTTGGAACACAGTGCCTTAGACCGTTACTCTGTACTCTTTAGGCTTTCTAATAGAAGTGCAGTAGATCCAAAGTAGGGGGAATTTTGTGTGATATTTTGCGTCTGTGTGAGTAGGACTGAAAACAGGAGATCGCACTGAGTCACAGGCGGACTGGATGGTGGGAAAGGTTCCTGTCATTGTTGCTACTATTAGCTTTGGGATGGGCGTAGACAAGGCCAATGTCAGGTGAGTAATAATGTTTCTTCTACCAAATAACACAACAATCCGTTCACTGCAAGCTGGAACCTTTTAAGGGGTGTACCAGTGTGGAATTTCTGGGTTGATGTCCGTAGTTGGTAACACCTTTCATTTAACTTTTATTCGTATTTCGCAGTCTTACCCGTGTATAAAGTGCAGTGAATATAAGACGAGTTACGTCCTTAAAGATGACTGATTCGTTTTACGTAGCCACAAATCCCTAAATCACAATTTTCAGTTTCATATTTCATTCGCTCGCTGGACATTTCCTCTTTTTCGGACCGTTCTCTGTAAACCCTAGAGATGGTTGTGTGTGAAAATCCCAGCAGATCAGCAGTTTCTGAAATACTCAGACCAGCCCGTCTGGCACCAACAACCACACCACGTTCAAAGTCCCTTAAATCCCCTTTCTTCCCCGTTCTGATGCTCGGTCTGCACTTCAGCAAGTTGTCTTGACCACCTCTACATGCCTAAATGCATTGGGTTGCGGCCGTGTGATTGGCTGATTAGCTATTTGTGTTAACAAGCAACTGTACCTAATAAAGTGACGTGTGTTAGTATTTAGATTTGATGAATATGCTCATGTATAAATGTACTGAATGTCTTTGTCTTACAGATTTGTAGCTCACTGGAACTTGGCCAAGTCCTTGGCCAGTTACTACCAGGAATCGGGCCGTGCTGGACGTGATGGCCTCCCCTCATCTTGTCGTATTTACTACTCTCGTAAAGACAGAGACCAGCTAAACTTCCTGATCCGCAAAGAGGTCTCCCGCAAACAGGCAAGTTGTTTTTAAAGTCCCACGGCTATGCGCAACAGTAGGCTGTTTCTTGGGTATCCACAGTGGCACACATGTAGCACTTCAAAACAGGTTTTGTGTCTGAAGTTTAGTTTTGCACTGAAATGAAGTTAATGGTTAATGCACTTTTGCACATAAACACATATAAATCGCTGCTGTGGGAACAAAACCTTGTATCTCCAAAATTGCAACTTTACAGGAGAAGGAAAAAAACCTACCTTACTTTTAATGTAAATCAAAGGAACCAGAACTTTTTTCCAGGTCATTTTGAGTCATTTCTGTTTGTCTGTTCTTCGTGAAATGTATAAATAATGTAAAGGGCAACATACACTTTTCAAATAATGTCAAAACCTGAAAAAGAATTAAATAAGGAGATACAAGGTTTTCTTCCGACAACAGTGGTTTGGTCCGTTTGCTAAGCTGTGTATATTTATAGCTCAGCAAAAATAAATACATTTTTCTTTTTTCCTCCTCAGCCAACATTGAAACTGTAAACAGGGCCAGTAAACTCATTCATACTACTTGCCTAGTACTGTATTGTTGGTTCATAAGGCTGCTCTTTCTATTGTTTCTCATTTTAATGGGGTGGCCTTGGTGGGTAACAGTGGCCAGACTGTGCATATTGTGTGGCCCAGTCCTTTCTCCAGTTGATACTGAACCAATAATGTCACTGGCAAGTTTTGGTGCACTTTTTTCCTCCTATATGGCTTTGATGGTCCCCCTTTTTTCTCCAGCTTTGGCATGATGCTGCACCTCATACTCTAAAAATTAAACAGAGTTGACGGCTCTCCTTTAATTACCCAGTAAAAAGATGCAGTGTTTACTGTATCGCATCACTGTGCCAGCTCACGTAGGTCTCGCTGATCTGTGGTACTGCAGAGAGCAGAATTAAACATCATACTCAAAAAAAAAAGTAGGCAATAAATTAAACTTCCAATGTGCTTTTGTTTTATGGTTTGTATCAGTGAATGTCAACAACAACATGAAATGAGCTAGGATGGCTTGAAGAAGCTAGTTGTTGAATGATTGAACTAGGTTCCTTTGATTTTATTATGTGGAGATTAAATATGTATGTTCCATACCAAATGGGATGCAATAGCTGATGTGCAGTAGTGGGAAAGGTTTGCTTAAGTTAAGGTAAGCCTGTGTTTTCAGAGCAAGGGTATTTCTGTAATATGGCTCCAGGTTCCCATCAGAACCACTGTGAACAGTTCCGTTTCAGTAAGTTTCTTTAGAATGGTACATTTCACATCAACCCACTGTGACTGGCAACATATTAACGGTACAGTTATTCATTTCACAATTCATTTTGAAAAATTGGTTCCCCTTTATGTATTGCCAATACAAATTACGCAGTTTCCTTAAAGCTTAAACAGTCTTGGCCTTCAGCTGGCTAGTTGATTGTTGTGGGTCACCAGCAAAATCAGTTATTTGCAATTTGACAGTTACATGAAAAACCAATTTAAATAAATAAATATAAATAAATATATATGAAATGTACATAAAATGTAATATATGAACACTTTATTGCCAAAATTCTTCACTCACCCATCCAGATCATTGAATTCAGGTGTTCCAATCACCTCCATGGCCACAGGTGTATAAAGCCGAGCCCCTAGGCCTGCAGACTGCTTCTACAGACTTTAGTGAAAGAATGGGTCGCTCTCAGGAGCTCAGTGAGTTCCAGCGTGGTACCGTGATCGGACGCCACCTGTGTGACAAGTCCAGTCATGAAATTTCCTCACTACTAAATATTCCACAGTCAGCTGTCAGTGGGATTATAACAAAGTGGAAGCGATTGGGAACGACAGCAACTCATAGTGATTGACTCATAGTCAATCACTACAGACCTCCAAACTTCATGTGGCCTTCAGATTGGTTCAAGAACTGTGCATCACCAAGCGCAATGCAAAGCGTGGAATGCAGTGGTGTAAAGCGCCGCCACTGGACTCTAGAGCGGTGGAGATGTGTTCTCTGGAGTGACCAATCACGCTACAGAAGTAGTAGCTTTGAAAAACTGCATGGTCCAGAACACTGAAAATAAAAAACTGCCAGCGTTGAGTCAGTCGTGGGAATCTCATCCGCTCTGTTGGCATTTTGATTGGTTGTTTTCTAAAACTTGTCCTGTGACATTTAAGTTTCAAATGAATTACAGATGCAGGTTTCACGCAACTGAAGTTGCATAAACGTTTCACTAGTTAAACCAGCCTTAGAGACAAAAAGTAGGTCATAAATGTATGCACAGTACTTGGCCGTAATGTTAGCATATACACGAGACTCATAGTTTAGATGCCACCGGCAGTCGTGCCCTTAGACACGTGTAATGTGTGTGTAACATGTTTGGAATCTGCTTCTTGATGGCTGTCTATTTCAGGAGAAGCGAGGTTCAGAGAAAGAGCAAGACAAAGCTCCTGTTCAGGACTTTGAGGCCATGGTGAACTTCTGTGAACAAGAGGGGTAAGACCTCATAAAACACAAACACTTTCATTTTTTTATTTAGGTCCACAATTTAAAATGGGGGGGGAAAACGGGTCTGGATTCATCAACGCATTGCTCGTCCACTCAGGCATAGACAAGTGAATGTCAGCAACAGTTACACAACAGTACAGGACTTTAAGGATGAATAAAACTATCCTTAATAACGGTAATCCAGTGCAGGATTTTTCTGAAAGATCAACAAACCCTGTGTTCCTCCGAAAGTGATGACCGCTGCTATATTTGTAACCAGGATTTGTGGCTGTGTGTTGACTGAGCAAGTGACTGGTATTTCAAGACTTTAGTAAGGTGGGCTTCTTTTATTAAGATTAAGATTAAGACTCTCTTATTAGTCCCACAACGGGGAAATTTCACCTCCGCATTTAACCCATCCGTGAAGTGAAACACCACATACACTCTAGTGAGCACACACACACTAGGGGGCAGTGAGCACACTTGCCCGGAGCGGTGGACAGCCCAATCCGCAGCGCCCGGGGAGCAGTTGGGGGTTAGGTGTCCTGCTCAAGGACACCTCAGTCATGTGCTCTGGGGACCAAACAAGCAACCTTCTGGTCACGAGACTGGTTCCCTAACCTCCAGCCCATGACTGTGTAGATATGCAAGAATACACACACACACCCACCCACCCACCCACCACTACTGTGAGGTCTTTTGTTTATGTATTGACAGGCATGAGTTTCAGGTCAATTTGCATGTAAAAGGAACGCTGAAATTAGCCGTGCTTCATGTAAAATTCAACAAACAGTATTGCTGTTGCTTAAATGTACGTTGTGCTTCACACTAGAGGTTGCACAACTGTTAATTTGTCAGTTGACTAGTCGCCATGACCAAGTTTTTAAAAGACGTGTGTTTTCCTGTCGTCTGTGAAGTGTTTTGTTTGTAACTTATTAATAGAGGCTGAGGCTTGCAGGAGATGCTATGGTTTGAAGTGCGAATTGTGCATTGCAGGAGAATTTTAGCTGTGTTTTAGTAAGTTTCAGCCTTAGACACCAACACACACACTGTCTGATGTAAACTGCACACGAAAATCACCACTCTCTCAGAATCTCACCTCTTACTGAGGACCGGATCTGGCTTTTTTTTTCAAGCTTCCTTGCATCAGTCTAATGGGAAACAAACAGCCGTTTTTCAGACTAAGCGCTGATAGTAGGCAGTTGCTTCTCTGTCAGTTAGCCTATCCAAGCGAGGGGTAGGTCTAGTCGCTAAACCAGAAAACAGTCACATTTTAGGAAGTGAGTCCTGATTTTTCTAAACAAGGCTTTAGGATTAAGTAAACAGCCATCTGCCAACCATTAATGCATTTTAATTAGTGCCAGTTTGTTTTTGTTTTTCCACACGTAGCACTGAACGTTCTGCAATTGGTCGGTTTGCGTGTCAGACAGTTTCCTGCCAGAGATGGTTATCCAAACATGCCCAGTCTGGCTTACGAGTGTGTGTTTTTACAGTGCAGCTTTTGCAGTTGAATTGATTTCGTCTCATGTAGTATTTCTAAGCTATTAACATCATTTTGGGTGGTTTTGTTTTTCAGCAGAACTGTGACTGCAGGTATGAGCGCTAGTGTAATCCAGCCGTTATCAAGTAGGCATTCTGCTGCAAACATTGTTGGCAAACTGATCTACTTCACACAAATAAGTGTTGGAACCTCTGAGATCGTCTTATCATTTCACATTCGCATTGATTTTAATTGAATGATGGGACTCCACCTAGGCCTTGTTGCAAAAGACAGTGTAGAAACCAGATTTGCGTGAGGTTTAATGCCTGAAAGTGAGTGTTAGATGTTTTAATCACAGTACTGTTTTAGTTTATACAAAAAAACCCTTCTAGCTCCTTTACTAGTGTATATAGTGGTATTTATTGCAAAACATCTGTCACACAACACAAAATAAATAAATGAGGGGAAAAAACACTGGTGTCACATTTGAAATGAAAAAGTATTCATTCACTCCTTCCAATCCTAAGTTGGTTCCAGTTAGTTTCGCATAGCATTGACACGTTTTCTCTCTTTTTTTACAGTCTTTGTTGTTTAATATTTCTCTTATATAATGTGTTTATAGATGAACTGCCAGCTCTTACAGCCTTGATTTCATGTTCCTTCACTTGACACTATGCACAGGCATGTACAAGACATATCCCCTCTGAAAATGGAAGATGGATAGTACTAATAAACAATATTTTAAATGCGCATATGTAATTATTAAAAGCAGTATACGTATAAGGCTAGCCTTACAGGGATGCTTTGTATTGTTTTAGAGTCTCATGGTCAAAGGCATGAAGGGGTCATTGATGCATGACACTGAATGGCCCCAAAAACATAGCAATTTCGTCCCGCAGTGATGTCCTCTCTTCATATCCCTTACTTTTTAGGGCTCCGTCTTTCTCTGGTAGTCCTCCGTCCTTTAAAGTGAGCTAAAATGGGCTGACTGAATTGTAGTGATGGTTCAGATGACCGAGTCCCTACTTCTGGGTCTTCTTCCACAGCTGCAGCAGCACTGTGCACAAGCAAACACCACCAGACTCAGGAATGTCACTGAAAGATAAGAAAACCACTATAGTCACTGTGCACAGGATGGACCAAGGGGAATTCTGGTCCATAAATTCAGTTTTTGCATATTAAATGTAAGATGTGATTAAGAATGGTTTGATATGAAATGTTCCATTCTATAGAAAGAAGAGTTTAATGCGTCTAAAATCTCCCTTACAGAAATGTATTACGCTACGTCATTACAAATCTAATGCCTGAGACACTGTTTTATGGTAGTTTTGAGAAGGTTTTGGCCTTAAAACGTATTAAGACATTTGAAATCTGCATTTTATCATTATTGTGAGAAATTGTCACAGTGTGCCTTCCTGAGCAAATCTTGGGTATCGTTAGTACTTAAACACTCACTGGCCATGGTTTCATACAAAGTGAGCAATAGTGGTCCTGTTTTATTGGATTCAGTGCCGTTTGTGAACCACTGAATAAAAATCATTAGTTATAGAATTATTATTATTATTATTATTATTATTATTATTATTATTATTATTATTGTAGAATTGGCTCTGTGGGTTCTGTTATGCCTATTCCAACTTATCAGATCTCACAAAAACGAAATATCCTGAAGGATATTGTGTATGTCTTGAAGTATCGTGATGTATAATATTTTGGCTGTATCGCCCACCCCTTATTTCAGCATTAATAAGTCAGATTAAATTGAATAAATTCAATAAAATCAAATAAATTGGATCTGAAATGACGCTGTGCTTTAGAAGGCATGAACACAGCTAAAAGTTGCAAGGTTGTTTAAGGAATGTAGGAGTTAAGGCTGGGTGGTAAGGTGATGTAATCAGATATTGGGCAGAATGGGCAGGGCTTAAAGGGCGATAATCACTGTGTTGGGAAAATGCCAAAAGAGCTGAGGAGGACTAATTTACTATTAAACAGCTTGTTAAATATGTTGGGAAGTTCGGGTTAACGTGTCTTGGTGAAGTGCAAGGTCGTATGCCCAAGCGTTTTTTCTGTTTGAGAGAGAAAGAGAGAAGCACAAGTTTATGTTGGTTCTGCTGGTTCTCTTCGTTGTGTACTGTAATGCTAGGTTTAGCTTTACCCTACAGCTCTTCCCCTTTTACTTATCTTACCTCGTGTTAAGTTTAGCACAGTACTAACTTTAGTACATGGAACTGAAAATAAATGCCTTTTATTTAAAGCTTTGGAACTTTGCAGCTTCCTTCAGTGTGAATCACTGCGGAAAACAACCGGATGCTAGTACCCTTAGAGAATTAAGCTGGTCCAACCCTGGAACTTGTAGGGAAGTAGAGAAAGTTCCCCTGTTTCCCTTCTACAACCAGGAAACACAAGAGTGGATATTATGGGGCCTTTGAAAGCCGGTACTGGTAAAGTAAATTCCACACGGCCTCTTTTGTAAGAAGTGGGATTTGCTGTCTGAGAAATATTTGCTGTATTTTCCGAACAGCTTAGTTGATGGACACAACTGTTGAAGTGGAAAATATCATGGCAGTTATTTTTAGATATCGCACACCCCTGGTAGGAGTAGGAGGAACACCACTTGTGTGGTATTATACTGTATCATACTGTTATAGATGTGCTCAGTCTGGTTCGTCAAACCCTGAGCAAAGGAACCGGCCTTTCATGTGCTGATCTGCAGCCGAGGACAGCCTGCACTTCACACCCACACTGACTGTCATTTCGCATCCAAAGTGTTGGAGTACAGATCGCCAGTCACAGGCTGCTGCTTTGCAAGCTGTCCAGCTGGCACTTTTTCTGCCATTTCGTTCATGCTGTGGTATATACAAAGGCTCGTTCCTCTGCAGAGAAGTCGTTTTGGGTCAGTATCCCCTATGGCTGTTTCTGGTCATGTTACTTTAAGACTGATGTATGTAAATGAGCTCTGTTCTGATTGGTTGCCTCGTTCAAAAAGCTGTCCAGGCTGAAATACTTCAGAAAAAAAACTTCAGAGTGAATGGGTGGAACTAAATTGCTGTAGGCTGAAGAGGCAGATGTATATGCTTTACTTATGTAACAGAAACGGTGAGTTCAAAACAGGCTTGCATTGAAAAGGGAGGCACATTGAATTTTCGATATGAGCTTTAACTTTAAAGTAGGTGGGGTTCTCTGGAGATGGTGTAGTGGTCACATGTTTCTTATGATAGTTGGGGGAGGGCATCAGCTGTCAAATAGCTTTTGATGCTTAATAAGGGCAGTGCTTCTTATTCAGCCTTTCAGTTGCAGTTTTGATATAAGTGGCTAGTAGTTTAGTAAATGATGCTTTGTAGTTTTATTTATTTATTTATTTTTGCTGTGTGCTTGAGTTTAGTCTTCTTTTACGCTGTCTACGTGCAGCACACTCATTCAGAGGCACATTATTATTGTAATTTATCACTTCACCGGTCTTCTTTATGATAGCGAATAGTCTAATTGAATATAGCATTCTGTGTCCATATCTTGCTGTCCTAATATTCACAGTGTGAGGCATATATTTCATTTCCTACTTTGTCAGACTTTATGGGGGAGTCTGGCTTAGGTTTTTTTTTTATATCAGTGCTCGTGGCTGGTCTAGAGTCTCACATTTAATTATGGATGTTGTGTGGAGTGCTCCTCTTAGGTTTTGTTGGAATGCCTCTGTAGTTACAGTTTTAGCCCTGTAACTAAACTGTAATGTTCTCTTAAATTTAGGTAATGTGAAAGGCGTAGTCTCTCATCTGCCTCCTAACCACATCAGCCAAGTTAATCTGCTGCCACAACGCTGTATGACAAATAGTACGTGAAGTTTAAGGCAAATGTGGCCTGTACTTACAGACAAAGATGAGGAGGATGAGGAAGCCCGCTATCTCGTATGTGTTTCCTTGAGGGAGTCCCTGCAGCTTGGTCCAGATCTTTTGAAGGATGTCAAGTGTTTCCTGTTTGGCGTCCATTCTGTTAGGTGATCAGAGCTGTCTGCAATTAACAGGGAGCGTTAAGGTCAGTGCGGTGGGTCCATAACTGATGAGGGTGCCTGTTAGGGCTGCACAGTATATTTTTGTTTAATTCTCTTTGGTCCTAGCAGTACTGATGTCTCTGGGGGTTGCAACATGTTAGACCTTTAACAAGTCACTGCATTTCCGTGTGCTGTGATTATCCAAAATGCAATGTTCCTGATGAGTCTTGGTTTATGTGGGAGTTCTGATGAATCAAGGCATTCACATGATGGTCAGAGTAATGGCTCGCCAGAGTGGTTTTAATATGTTACAAGGCATGTCACATTTCTACAGTGGAGCAGTATAATCCAAATCAGGGTTGGGTGATGCATCACAGTACTCCCAAGACATTCTTAACATCGCAGTAGTCACTTTTTCTGAGTTTTGGTAAGTTGGAACAGAACTTACCAAAAGCATATTGTGACATGACATATTTATCATGTAAATGATCTGGGGATCTTGCCCATCCAGCTATATGTTAATGGTCTTATGTCAATGGTATTAAAAGAATCAGAAATATAATCATTACAGGAGTGTTATTTTAAAGTGTTCATATATGTATGAATTTCAGTTTGCCAGCTGTTGTGAGTTAGATTAGGTGTTTCTTTTTGTGCCTTGAGTTTATCTGTATAGTGTATAAGGCTGAAAGGATACACTCCGCTGAGTCTGCACATCACACACGTGTACACACACACACACATACAGAGGCACCTTTCAACTCAGTTGATGACATTTCATGTGCTTTGACAATGAGGGCTTGTTATAAATTCGGGAAGAGAGAGTTCAGAGGTGAGACAGAGAGTTGTGGCTTTGGGGGAGTTAACTCTGAACTCATTGTTGGAGCCGCAGCGGAGTGCGGAGTTTTTTACACTTTAAAGGCTCTCAAGCCAATTTGATTTATTTCCTTTCACTTTTGTTAAACTTTTTCATAATTCGCATGATTTTGTCTTGATTTCTGAATTTCATATTTTCCTTTATCATAATAAAATTGTTTTGGTGCAGTGGGTAGCGCTGTCGCCTCACAGCGAGGAGGGCCTGGGTTCGATTCCCCGGCCGGGTGACCGGGGTCCTCTCTGTGTGGAGTTTGCATGTTCTCCCCGTGTCTGTGTGGGTTTCCTCCGGGTTCTTTGGTTTCCTCCCACAATCCAAAGACATGCAGTCAGGCCGATTGGATGTGCTAAATTGCACCTAGGTGTGAGTGACTGTCTGTGTCTGTCTGTCTGCCCTGCGATGGACTAGCGACCTGTCCGGGGTGTATCCTGCCTTCCGCCCGATGACTGCTGGGATAGGCTTGAAATCGTTGGCTAACCATTGGCCTTTTTTTTTTTCGGTCGGGGGGTGGGGGTTAAAAATTAATTACTGATTTTTTTTTTAGGGAATAATTAACTGTGACAAGCCATGTCACAATTGCAATTTACTGAATTTTTATTTAGTTCAGTTCAATTGTCTACCTGTAGTTCGAGTGCCCACTTTCAAAACCGAGCAAATACACGGGCATAAGTTTCCTAGTGATATCACCTTTTATTTTAACTGAGCATAAACACAGCAGCCAAATGGCTGGAGATTATAATCTGTGGCAGTTCCAAAAATAAACTTTGCTGCCGCTTAGCAGTAGTGCAGGCTGTGTGCCAACAAACGTGTAGCTTTCACCCCGTAGCTCCACAGTTTCAGGGCTTTAGCAGTAGAAGAGATGAAGCAATGGTTAACACTATGTGTGCCTGTAATTAAACATGCTATTCTAGTTCTTTAGGGTGGGGTTAAATCTGAGTTTTCTCCGCAAGAATATATAGTTCAGGGTGGGGCTGCCGCGGTCTGCTGAAGGAGGATTCATGGGCAGAAATGCAGGTTTCAGTTTTATTCCTGCAGAAAGACATTTCTTGCTTTGGATGCAGTGCCACTGTAGATAGAAGGCATGTGAGTGTACAGGCTTAGGCTCTATTGCTCTTTAAAATTTGTCTGTGGCTGTACATTGTTGTGTTTTCAGTTGTTTAGCTATATAACAGTATATAACACACCATATAACACATTTCACCCAGGACATCATCTGTTTGTCCTGCTGCCCACTGGTAAACGCTTGAGGTCCATCCCATTCCGGACAAATAGACTCAAAAACAGCTTTTACCCCAGAGCCGTACGGGAACTGAACACTTCCAGACCCACACACTGATAAGGACTTTCTATAGAACACTGTGGTCAGTAGAACCGACTGAACACTACAGCTCTTTACTGGCACTGACTCATAGGACACTTTACACTGTTCCAGTGTTCCAGTGTTCCACTCCATCTCTATTTATTATTCATTTGTTCTCGAGAGTGCAATCTGTATTCTTTCTGTGCAATAATTCTTAAATGTGCAATATTATACAGTGTAACGCTATAAACTGTCCAAGGAATGTGCAACTACAACTGCTACCTCACCCGTCTATTGTCTGTTAACTGTTTTAGAATATATAGTTTTTATAGTCCTTTTTCTTTATATTTAAGATTTTTGATAGTTTTTTTTTTTCCCCCTAAAATCTGCACTTTATATATTTTAGCCTTATGTTTAAATTGTTTCATATGTAGGAAGTGCCGTTGGATTGCTGCTCAATTTCGTTGTACACTGTGCAATGACAAACGCATCTCATCATATCTTATCTTAGTAATAAGATTGTTGGCAGCTAGCATGTTCTAGGTACCTAGACGGGGGGCTGGGCATGTTGTAGGTAGCTAGAGCATTTTGTTGTTTAGCTAATTGTCATTTATGCTGTTCCTACAAATGTTTCAACAACTCTTATGAGATTGGCCACATTTAACAGAACATTGGCAAAAATGCAATTCAAAGAAACGAGAAATTGGAGCACAAAACTAACTTGGTCAAAATACTGTATATCGCTGTTGTCAGAAGAAAACCTTGTATCTCCAAAGTGGTAACATTACAGGAGAAGGAGAAAACCTACATTAGTTTTAGTGTCAAGTCAATGGAACCAGACTTTTTTTCTAGTCATTTCGGGCCGTTTCTTTTGGTCCGTTCTTCAGGACATATACACACAATGTAAAGGGCAACAGGCATTTTCAAAATATGCCAAAAACTGAAAAAAAACAACAGAAAAGGGGGAAAAAAAGGTGGTTGTGTAGTGTAGTGGGTAACACCTCTGCCTTCTACACTGTAGACTGGGGTTCAATCCCCACCTGGACAAGCACCCTACACTATACCAATAAGAGTCCTTGGGCAAGACTCCTAACACCGCCTTCGCCTACCTGTGTAAAATGATCAGATTGTAAGTCGCTCTGGATGAGAGCATCTGCCCAATGTCGTAAATGTAATGGAAAAAACAAGGTTTCTTACGATTGCAGCAATATGTAAATGCAGTTTTTAATTAATTTTTATTTTTCTTGCCTTTTATTATCTGCGCTCTTAGAAAGATGGCTCTTTAGTAGACGGAATGTTCCTGTTTAGAACCATGTGTTCTGTATAGAACCAGTTTATATGCTTACGTTGTTCTTTGCATGGTCCCCTGGTTCTTCAGATTGATGGAGAATGTGTTGTATGTGGTTCTGTATAGAACCTTTTTGAAAGTGGTTCTCTATGGCACCAAAAGGGTTCTGGCATTGTTACGATGTCAAGCTTGTAACAGAAGAACTGTTTTTGATGTTGTAAAGAACCATATGCAACACATTCTCCATCAATCTGAAGAACCATTTCACTATGCAGAGAGCCATTCAAGCTGGTTCTATGCAGAACTCATGGATCTAATAGAATCGTTCCCTTTACCAAGGAACCCTTGAAGGTTGAAAGGGACATTTGTGTTCGATCTCGCTTGTTTGTGCAAGTCATCTGACTTGGTTGTCAGCCAGTTATTACTAGTTGATATTTACATGGTTAATTGGCTCAGTAGTCAGTGTTTGCTAGTGTCTTACAGCATGTTTATCTAGTGACCACACGATGACGAGACATGCATGGTGCTGCTGAATGTTTCTCTTGACACTTTGTTACCAGCTTGAAAAATGTCTGTCACCTTTGGTTTTAAGCTTAGTAACAGTCCAGCTGTCCCTTATAAAGAGTCTATTGAAAAGTGTAAATGAAACTTTTTCTCAAGTTTTTCAACTCTTTTCAATCTTTTCAACAACTTTTCAATTCTAGCCATTGCTGCAGGTGTGGCTGGTAAACAGATACCAGTCCGTTGACTCAGTCGCATTGTTTTTGCACTTGTGTTCGAGCTGCTGCACCTTTTGTAGTTTGTAAGTCTGCTCTTTACAGCGGGCACTCTGTTTGAACAGCAGCAGTGAGCAGTGGACTTTCGAAGATAACGCAGCCACAGAGCACACCCAGTTGCGGACGACAGGTTAAAGTTGATTAGCGTTAGTCACACATAGTGAGAGAAACTCAGCAAAGCCAGAACTCTTCATAACAATTATTCAATACAAATTCCATGCACATTCCGCACCGAGAAGGCATGTTCCATTATATGGATGTGGGCTGGGGTTGTAAAAGGAATTGCACTGCCGTCTGGTATCCAGTCTTCAAGCACACACAAACACGAAGGATTGAACTGATTGAATTAGGTGTGACTGTAGCCAAAGCTAACCAAACCAGTTTGTATTTGCAGCAAAAACAAGAAATGATCTCTTACCTGATGGGAAAATGTTGAGTGGGCCTTTTTTGTTTGTTTGTTTTGTTTTTTTTTTTTTCCTTTCCTTTAGTTCAAAGTGTAGAGTTGGGTGTTCCAAATCAGACTGTCCACTGAAACTGCCTCCACAGAGCTCTCCAGAGTTTCGTACAAGCTGTGTTTTGACTGCTGTCCAGTCTTTTTTTGGTGGTTTCTCTATGCTTCTGTAAGCGCAGGCTTGCCTCTGTCACAGCTTTTTTCCAGTTTAGTTCTCGCAGGATTTGGAGTCTCTTTGTGGTTGTCAGTCTGTGGTTGCCCTCGGTCCAGCTTTGTGCAGTCCAGGCTGTGCTCCAAACGCAGTCATGCTGTTGCCGCTTTGTCAGTTAGACAGCTTTTTTTAATACAGGCTGTATTGGATGACTAACTGCTTGGGAGACAGGCGGATTATAAATTTCAGCTTTGTGGTTTCGTACCTTCCTTTTGACTCTTCCTGTGTAGCAAGACCAGTTTTGTGCTCACTCACTGTTAAAGAAAGGGGTGAAACACTGTCTCTCTCTCTCTCTGTCTGTCTCTCTCTCTCTCTGTCTCTTGTTCATTCTGTTTACCTCTCTCCCCCGACACCCCCTTTGTCTCAGTTGGACTGCCTACTTTCTCCTCCCCTCCGATCACTGTGGGAACTCCTTCCCCCCCCCCCCCCCCCCCCCACCCCCTCCTCTCTCCCCCGCCTCCAGTCCCTTTCATAAAGCAGTCTGCCAGTACTTGAGCATAGTGTGGTTCTGTTTGTTCCTTTCTGGTGTGGGTTGTCATGTATTAAAGCAGTGGAATGCGTGTCTCTGTGTGTTTGTTACATAACCCAGGGCGAAGT
The DNA here is from genome assembly GCF_015220715.1 of Pygocentrus nattereri. Classification (NCBI taxonomy): domain Eukaryota; kingdom Metazoa; phylum Chordata; class Actinopteri; order Characiformes; family Serrasalmidae; genus Pygocentrus; species Pygocentrus nattereri. Next base: position 4,338,958 of record NC_051224.1, read on the forward strand.
AAGGAAGTTCTCGACATAAAGAAGGAGGGAAATCTCCGTTTCAGAGACTGTAACCAATGCAGTCAGTTTGTTTCCCTCTTGACTGTTTTCCCGCTTTAAACCTTAAAAACCCGTCTTTAAGCCTTTGCTGTTTGCGATAGCCCAAGATCCAGTCACACCTTAATAGCATTAAAGGGCGTTACTGCTGTATCCACTGAACTTTGCCTGGTTTGTTTTTGTGGAGTTTTTTAACCCCACAGCTTTCACTCTAATCATATTTGCTTCCTAATTAGATCCCCAAGTTTGGAGTCAGTTTGCCTCTGTAACTCATGAGGGTAAGTTGCTCTGTGGATCCTTCTGAAGTGCTGGGAGATTTATCGGCTGTACTCTACAATCTCGATCTGCGGTTTTAGCAGTCTAAATTAAATACAGTTTATGCGATTAAAGTGCATAAACTGCATTTAATAAAGTTTACCTTTCTAAAACTATAGTTTCTGGGTATTCTTTACAGTAATAATAGTAATAATATTTAGTAATATCAATCTTTATTTGTGTAGCACTTTTCATTTTAGTTGGACATTTAGATTAAAAACACTAAACTGAAAATAATAGCACAATTACAGACCACAGGTAAAAATGACTCCTTATGCTCTCAGCATATACCAGCTAGAGTTGGGCGATGCGGCCAAAAATGTTATCACGATAAACAAAATTCATATTGTTCGATATTGATACATAACGCGATAAATCTCAAATCATTATTTCTTTCCAGTTTAACGGCTGATTTTTGCTCCTGGGTGGTTAATTGCTGTTTTAAACTGTCCTTTTTGGTCCGAAGAACGACAAACACTCACCAAGAAGTGGAACATTTTACAAATCTGTCGTGGGACAGTGGGAGGAAGTTTCTGGGCAGCTGTTTTTACCAACTGGAAAAGTATGGCTGCATTTTTTTTTTTTTTTTTTTTTTTTTTTTTAATATTCACAATTTAAGAAAGAAAACAGATTATTTTTAGCTGTCTGGTGACCAATGCCAGGCTATCCCGTTACAAACGCTTAACAAATTGCACAGCCGTGCTAAACTGTTTAGTTTCGCAACAACGTCAACTTAGTATGAACACCGGCTAGCAGGTGACTGGATTTCTCTAATCTAACTTGGTGTTTGAGGGATGAACCGCAATATATCTGACACTTGCTGTGTAAAAGCATTTACTTCAGTGACTCTCTCACACCAGACAGAGTCCTCCTTTTAGGTACATTTAAACTGAAATTGGTGCTTTTGTGCCTGGTCTGATCTGCAGTATCCTCAGTTCCCCGTGTTGTGCGAGTGACTGAGCGCTGCTTCAAGTCAGACAGCTGCTAAACACAGCTGGTCTGTAAAGATGGCGCTCTCCTGCTCTCCAGTGCCTCACAGCTTCCTCAGTTTACTTTTGTTTAACCCAGTAACTGTAACTGACATGAACCCACTTCTTTCTTTCACTTTCGTTGCTTGCGAATGCACTAATACTAAAATATCTCTGAGCGCTGTAACAGTGCTGTAGTTGTGAGTATCAGAAGTGATTTAACTCTGACAAAGCTTGTTAGGATGGAAGGAAAGAGGTGAGTTCACTGGAGGACAGTACAGCAGAGTCGCTGCAGTAGAAAAAGCCACCAGGGCTTTCGCTAGAATGGAAACGTGTGAGAATGGTGTATTATATCAAAAATGTATCGAACATTTCTTATTGCTCTATCGAGGAAAGTCATTTTTTCGCCCAGCCCTAATACCAGCCTACACAAAGATGTTTAAAACACCTATCTAGCTGCATTCTTAATATTCTCTGGGTTGCTGTTCTGCAGGACAAAAGCTACAGTATATAAGAAAATGCTCTTCTACCAGCTTCTGCAAGCCTGCCTCAGCTGAGTAAAGTAATTTGGACAGGCTGTAACGCTTCAACAGGTCACCAAGATCGACTGTGTAATAGTATGTAAGAGTCTCTTTGGTGGATTTATGCAAGATTCTCTTTGGTTGATGTCTGTGTGAGGTTTGTAAGACAGTTTTAGCATAGTGTACAACTTTTACCATTCTTCCTTATTGTAAGTCCTCTACTGGCCTTTCATATTGTGCACTTTAAAATGTGCCACTTTTTTTGTGGAAGACATTTTTAGACTGCAAGCAGGCCACGTCTAGCACCTCTGATTACACAACCAGTCTGATGTGATACGTTAGACTGGATTGTAGTTGTCATGTTGAAATGAGCGTTGACTTTGTTTAGAATGCAGCATATGTTGCTCCACAATGTGTAGATATCTTTCAGTGGTAATACTGCCTTCACAGATGTGCAAGTTACCCACTGATACACCAGCATTCTATGACCGAACTTTACACTGGTAACAATCTGGTTGGTACTTTTCTTCTTTGGTCCAGAGAACAGTGTCCATTAATTTCGTAAGCCTCTGAGAAGTTGACTCTTGAGACCACAGCATGTTTCCACTGTGCATCAGTCCATTTCAGATGACCTTGAGCCCAGAGAAGTTGGCAGCGTTTCTGGGCATTGTTGACATATGGCTTATATGACAAATGTAAATTCAGACTGTCCGAACTTGCATTTATGAATGTGGTGATGAACTGTATTTCTTTTTAGTGTGCATTACCAGTGTCCAGAAAGCGTAGGTTCGTTGACTTTATTAGTGCAGACTTAAATATATTCAGGCAATTTGATACTGTGAAACGCTGGGAAATAATGCACTGTTAAATTTTATCAGAATGGAAAAATATTTGCTTGAATTGAGCAGCAAAACAAGAAGATAGGAAACAAATGTCAAGTAGTGGCACATTGACTGCATTATTTAATAGCAGCAGTGCTCTAGATTTGTGTTGAACAGACGTGGCACACAGAAGGCCTTTGTGTGACCACTGCCAGATTTACAACGTCCATGTTGTTTCCATTCAGGGCCGAGGCCAGTCCCCCTATCAGCTATTTCAGACACTGCTGTAACCTGAAACCCACTCTGCTCTGTGAGGGATTGTGTGTGTGTGTGTGTGTGTGTGTACATGTGTTCTTGTGTTTCCATGCTTGACATCAGATGTCCTCACAAGATCAGCAAAATAAGTAAGCTTCTAAAAGTGAGAGAGCCAGTTCTGACTTAGTCTTGTTAAATGATTTAATTTGAAAACAATACATTCATTCAACAAAAAATAGTCATATCATCTTGTAACCATATTAAGTGTGACCGTATAGTTATCACACCAAAGTTTACACAGAATCACATCTGGTGAGCAAGAAGCAAAAGCCCAGCCGTGATCAAAACACTAGCATTGCATATGTTGTAAGTGGCGCTTGGGCTATTTTCTTTTTTCCATTTTAAAATAGTTTCACGCTGCAGGCATTTAAACCACTCGTTAACTTCTGGAAACCTCACTGCTCCATCTAATATCTCTGTATGTCCCCTTAATGACACAGGCATAAATGGAGCCCAGTAAGGTCAAATAGCCTTTGATTAGATTTGGCTTAAATTGACATATGAACTGATCAGCTGTGATTCGTCAGATTTCATGTAATCAGTTTCATGTAAATTTCACTTGTGCACAAATTATACAACATTTAAAACAACCTTTCTTTGAATCTTCTCCTTCTCTTCAGATGCAGACATGCCACTATCTCACAGTTCTTTGGGGACCAGAAGCCCAACTGCGCTGGTGCCTGTGACTACTGCCGCAACCCTAAATTAGTCCGCGCTCAGCTGGAGAGAGCCGCCGCCCTCAGCACCAGGACCGGCCCCGCGCAGAGCTCTGAACCCAGAGGGCCCTTTGGCTTCAACCCTGAGCTCTATGCTGGGGGAAAGAAAGGTTATGGCTTTGAAAGGTCAGTTCGGCCACCGTTGGTGGTCTCTGTTATTTATGGGACTGGGTAATTGATCTGAATGATGGAGACAGCAGAGCTTTTTTATTTTTATGAAGACCACTAGCAATGATGTGATGAGAAGTCGGTGTGTCTGCCGTCTTCGTGTGTTTCTTCTTGTAGATTTGCAGGACAAAAATAGCTAACGCTGTAGAAGCTTTCGTAGATGCTCTTCTTGTCTTGAACTAACATTCAACTACATTTCTATTATAAGCAGCTAAAATTCTGTTAGATTCTATTAAATCTAAACTTAAGACTAATCTTAAACCCAGTAATCTGTTGATAATTTGTATGTAAGCTGTATAGGACTATACATACAAAATAAAACGTGACCCATTAAAATCCTCATTCTGTAGGTTTGCCTACATTGTTAGGACCAACAAAATGGTCCTGATTTTGTAAAATGAAAGCTACATGTTTTTTAAGGTGAAGGTCAGGTTAAGACTACACTTATACATTGGTATTGCATATAAATATGTGCATGTGTGTAATGCTGCTATTATTATTATTATTATTATTATTATTATAGGGGTACTTATTTAGGATGTGATAAGTGGTGGTTTAATTTCTTACATTTTTCGATACAGCAAAAATGGAGTGAGTGAAATGTGACTTGCATTACTGTGTAAATATGACAGCGTTCTCTATAAGTTCTCTATATGTATAATCAAATGTTGTGCCAACCTGTAAGTCTAAACTCAAGCTTATAAGTTACATGTTAGCCCATAGCAAATATGCTAGACACTATACAACGATGCAATAAGCTATACTGCGATATTGTTATATCTATAATTATATATTACATACAGATAGTTTTGGATTTATCATGCATATGGGGCTTTTGTTTGAGGCCACATCCTTCCACACGTGTGTGTGTATGTGTGTGCAGGTATGATGAGGAGTGGGAGGGCAGTGCAGAGGATGACAGTGAGCAACGGAAGAAAGAGTTTGGAATTCTGTTTAAGAAGCAGATGAGTTTACGGAAGGTAAAATTGGGTCATCATGTTTCTTTCTTCGACTTACACGCTCACACAGCCAGCATGCACACAAAAACAGAAATCGCACATGGATGTCAGGTCCAGATTTTACCCCTGTGGTCAGTTTCCTCTTGATCCAGTGTTCTTTCAGTCTTAGACCCACACCTCAATATTCAGACTTAATCATTTACACACGGCACACCAACAACAACAAATAGTTCCCCGTTTAGTCAGCCAGAGTAACATTCAGCACATTCTTTCCCCTGCTCTCTCTCTCTCTCTCTCTCTCTCTCTCTCTCTCTCTCTCTCTCTTCGTTTCTCTCTCCTTCGTTTCTTTCTGTCTCACTCTCCTTCTCTCCTTCCTTCCTCCTTCGTTTCTTTCTGTCTCACTCTCTTTCTCTCCTTCCTTCTCTCTCCCTCACTTTTTCTTTCTCTGTCTCTTGTGTCTTTTCGTTTTTTGTCTCTCTCATTCACTTTCTTCTCATTTTCTATCTCTTTATCTCCCTCTTTGTCTCTGTCTCTTTTTTTCTCTTTGTCTGTCCTCTCTCTTTTTTACTTGCTCACTTTGTCAACCTCTTTCCTGCCTCACTCTCTCTCACGCACTTTGTCTCACTACCTTAGCCCCCCCCCCCCATACACACATCTGTTTTCCAGCTGTTAGCTGTGGTGTTCTGTCAGAATGAAACTCAGTTTTAAAAAGCAGAGGAAAAACATTGGGCAAGAGAGGGGAAAAGCTGGAATGTCCGGATTAGCCAAGCTGCTCAGTTTCCAGATAGACTGTATTCAGTTGTAGAACTTGGGGAATCACTATTTGTTTGTGTGGTTGAAAGGATGGCTGCCCAGTGACATGCCAGAGAGTTTAAATACTCTCAGCAGTGCTGCTGCTTAGGAATTTGGGCATGGTTGGAATCCTGGGAGCACCGTTATGCAACGAATGAATACTGTAAATCTTTCTTGTTTGTTTCTCTGTCCCTTTCCGTTCTTATTTTCTTCTGCTTATTGCTGTTTTTGTGCGTCTTCATTTGCAGGTTTCAGGCGACTCGAAAGAAACTTTTATTCTACCAGGTCAGTGTGCTGTTGGAAGAGGGCCCGCTCCCTGTGTAGATATTAAGGGCACATTCTAAGTTAACAATCACAATGATTTGCAGTTGCAGGCGATTATTTACTAATGAGAACATGGTTTCCATCCATTCATTCCATCTATGTTAGTAGACACCCCTAAATCTTAGACGTTTCAGTCTACTTTGCGTGGGAGTCCCACATTGCTCCAGTTAATTTCCTGTCAAGATTTACTGAACATCCTTAAGTTTCATGATGATTGCACTTATTTTGCAATGGATACATTTATACGATCGTTTCCACACTTCTGTGGTTTCATGTGTGACGTGTACAAGAAGTGAAATACTGTGAAAGCTCATTTATCTGAAGCCCTCTACTTGGCCTTGTGGTTCTGGAGGGGAAGAGGAGCTCAGTTATTGCTCCACAGCTGTTACACGCTTTCATATCTTGCCTTCTCACATTTCTGCATTTTTCCCCCGTGTAAAGCCAGTGCCGAACTTAACCAGAGGATTACTACTGCACGTCAAACTTCAATCTTTAAAGTAACTTAAAGTGACGCTGTCTTGGCCAGTTGAGCTTTTTTGTGAGGTGAAAGTCTTGACACATAACTGCATAATAGAGGTCACTCATGCAACCGAACCATGGTGCACAAAAAGAACAGGGCTTCATGTGAGGAAGGTGGGTGTAGTGCTCATGCCCGCTGCTAATGTATGCAATTCCCTGTGTCTAAGATGATTCAAATTGGGTCATTTTCTCATTGATTTGTTTATTTATATATTTCTTTGTTTGTAAAGCATTCAGAAATAGACCAAAAAGTAGGCCATACAGTTTATTAGTCATTAGAATTGAGAATTTGTCTTAAATTCTGTTATTTTTAATTTATCTACTTATTCCTTTTTGAGATTTCTTTGTTATGGCTGTCTTTCTTAAATGTTTTTGTGTGTATAAGTACACTGTAAAAACAAAACTTGGATAATGTTTGCACATAACCTGCTCTAAAGAACCAAAATGTGTACCGTACTATTAAACTACGGCACAAACCTTTTTGTTGTCTTGTCTTTTTGCACCCCAGATGCAGATTGTCCATTAAAGGAGGCCAGCAGTCAGAGAATCCCAAGACTCACAGTGAAGGTAATGGCCTCTGGCAGCCGCTCCCACTGAAACGTATTAGCATGTGGCTCTGACAGTTTGGTCTTAATCTGGCGGGGCCAGCTGCTGCCAGCTTGCAGGTCACCGCTGATTTGGAAGATCAAACTAACTGCCAGGTTCGCTTAAAGGATCTTCCCAAATTATCCTCAACGTTCTGTGGAATGTTTCTACAGTGACTTCAGTAGAAACGTTACTGTGTGTCTGCAGATTAGTCGGAATAAGATGATGTTTTTATTAATAATTAAATAAAATCAATGGAATGGTTAAACTTCTTTGTGGCACTTGCCAGTCAGTCTAAGTCTGGCAAGCGAAATGTCTTTGAAGCCTTATTTGCCAGGAACAGTGCATAAAATACACGAGAACTGCCCCCTAGTGGCAAACCCCCATGCATCACAGTCTAAGGAACACTTGAATGCAGAAAAAGTTAACGGCAAAAAGCCACTCAAACCCATGCATTATGATTTTATCAATTTAAAAAAACCCTCTTAACACTGCACAGACTAAATAATGTGATTTATGAATGCTGTGGTTTTATTTATTTGATGTGTAAAGTTACCTACCAAAGACAAAACTTCAAAAACTTTTATTTAGCTTGTGTCACAAACTACCATTGACAAGAAAACGAATGAATAGGAATGCAAGTCACACATCAGTCATGCTTTATCGTTACTCTGATTAAACAAATGAGTGACTTTCCGGTCTATATTCTGTTCTAAATGATCTCGCACGCTTACTCGGAAAAATACGTGGTGAATCCGACATTAAAGGAAGCCTCGTGCATCTTTTATACGGTGATAGAAAAACATGAATAGCCCTCAGAAAGCTCTGGTTCTACACGCTAAAATTATACAGTGATTTGACTGTTTCCAGTAGGAGGATTACTCATAACTCTTCTCGTGGCCTATTTAGACAGTTTTTTGGAGGTTTGTTTGTTAGTTTTTTTTTTTTTTTTTTGTGGAGGTGCAGAGCTGATTCACGTATTTAACCATGGCAAAAGAACTGTAACATCACCTGGAGTGGCTATTGCGTTGTTATACAACATAGTGTGACACATCAGTGGTCACAAAATAATAATAGTAATATTAATAGTTAGAATCCGAACTATTTATCAACTGAGCAACATAGTGATATGCTCGGAATACTCGCACATTAATACTGATTTCATGCGTCACATCTCGCATGTCAGCTCTGTTTTCTAAAGCAAAGTTGGAACCTGTGTTAGGGAACGTGCTAAAAGTAGTTTGTCTGTGGTTATTTCATTCATTTTCTGTGGGCGTGTGTGTTTCAGGCGCGAGAGCACTGCCTGTCTCTTCTTCAGGAATGCCTGACCAACAGCAGAGGCGGAGCAGGTCACTCGCTCAGGTATTGAGGCCGGTCCTGTATCAGACATACTGCCTATTGATTGCTTGTAATTGGTTCAGAAATAAGCACCAAAATCTGTAAATCGACATGGTTGTTTAGTAGAAATTCATACTAATACACAGGCACATGCAAAAGTTTGAAGACGCCTAGACAAATGATGTTTTATTGATTTTCTAAGTGAAAATAAGTCAACACATCCCTTTTCAAGAACTCGACTAGATATGGCATTTTTGCCACAATCTCTGTGTATTTGCTAAGATGAACATATTGAAAAAGTGTAAAATATGAGAGGTCATAACTTTTGCGCAGAGACCAAATTTTATTCATTTTTTTTCTCCAATATTTTAAATTCGGCGAGTTCACAGTAGTTGTGCTTAAAAATGTGCAGAATTATGTTCTCTGCAGATGATGTATTAAATTATATCTCAACTAGATCAACAAAATGTTATTTGACCACAAGCACATGTAATGTTCAGAGTCCGTGTTTGAAGTAAATGAATCCGGTTTAGTTGCAGAGGCATGTCTGAAATGGTCCTGTGCCACCTCTCAGCTGATGATTTTCAGTGGTAGTGTATTTAGTAATAGTGCAACCTTCTTAATAAATGCTTTATTTTTGTGGTGGTGTTTCATTTTGTGACAATCAGCTCTCTCATTTTGATTCCAGCCCACTGTATTATTTCTCGTTTTCCCCCTCAGCTCTGACACGCTCTCTCTGGCTGTAGAAATAGAACATGAAGTATTCCGATCTTGCAAGTCGGCAAACTTGTATAAGGCTGCGGTTCTCAAGAGGGTGAGTGTGGCTTTAGTTATGTTCCCATCTTAAGGCCACAGTAGCGACGTTTTATACAAAAACAACTTATTTAAGAACATGTGAAGCTGTTGGAAGGTTTAGAGAATTCATTGAAGATACGCACATCATAGATCTGTTAGTTCCTACTAAACAATCTCATTGGGTATAAAGGAGCTGTATTGATTGTGTCTGAGAACAGAATGTTTTTTTGTTTTTTGGTTTTTTTAACCGTTCTTGATTTTGGCTGACCAGCAGTTGTTAAGTACCAGCAGTGGTTTGTGGTGAACGCCCTTTTTTTTGTAGACGAAAGTTAGTAGTTTTAAAAATTGTGTTTGAAACACAGGATTTTACCACTACAGGGGCTCAACCCCCAAAGAGGTTTTTCTTATTTACTCACCAGTCACTTTGTCAAGACTTCTAAGGGTTAGTAGGCACAGGTATGCTGGAGACTCGTTCACTGCTAGGATTGGCTGAGGTGAGGTAACAGGGCGTTTCTGTAGTGTAGTGGTCATCACGTTCATCTAACATATGAAAGGTCCCTGGTTCAGAACCGGGCAGAAACATGGTGAGGTAACAGGCAATTTGCCCAAACTAAACTTCGTATTTCTTGTCAAATGTTGGCCTGATTGGCTTTCGTGATGTAAATTTCAAGCCCCATGTCCTCTAATAGTAAGTAAGTAAGTAAGTAAGTAAACATTTATTTATATAGCACTTTTCTAAGCACAGCTACAAAGTGCTTCACAAACAACAAGTACTAAAAATAGAATGATAAAACAAAACAGATACATATAACTATAAAAACAGTACAGCTATATTCATAAACAACATAAAACTGACATAAAACCATAAAAACAATGCAGCACTATCCAATAAATAACAAAAGCATCACCTGTGACCAAAAGCTAATGAATAGAGATGCGTTTTGAGTCTTCCTTTAAAAATGTCCTTTGATTCAGCTAGTCTAACATCCAAAGGCAGAGCATTCCACAACTTGGGGGCACACACAGAAAAAGCACAATCTCCCTTTCGTTTCCGTTTTGTCCTAGGGACCACTAAGAGCCCCTGACTAGATGACCTTAGTGATCTGGTACTAGGATACGGTGATAATAACTCTGAAATATATTTTGGCACATCACCGTGCACCGCCTGGTATGTTAAAACCAAAATTTTGAACTGAATTCTAAAAACAACAGGCAACCAATGCAGAGATGCCAGTACAGGGGTAATATGCTCCCTTCTTTTAGTCCCGGTAAGTACCCGGGCAGCTGCATTCTGAACCAGCTGCAGCCGTGCCATTACCCCTTGATTAAGACATGTAAATAGTGCATTGCAATAATCAAGTCGTGATGATACAAAAGCATGAATAATATGGATAATAGCAACATCTGTGGTTTTGGTCTTTTAGTGTATTGAGCCCTGGTGCTATGAGGGCCCGACCAGTCCTGGGAGTCAGAGAGTGCTTCCCTATTTATTGCTGTATATGTCAGTTTTGCAGTGTTTATTGGTAAACTGTCCTCCAGGTTCTCTCAGCTGGTTATATCAATTACATTATAAGTCACTCTGGGCAAAAGCATCTACCACATGAATGGCTTGAAGGATTATGAAGTTAGAAGAAAAAGCTTTGTGTCAGAATCTTTAGTGCAGTTCAAACCAGGTAATAAAGAGAACTTGAAGGCTGTTTTTAAGCACCTTAAGTGCCGCATTAAAAAATTTAATCTGAGGAAAGAGGAAAGAATGAATTTGAGAGGGAATTACACTTTCAGAAGAGCTGCCAGCCTAAATAGGGTCTCGAATCTCCCCTGATTTATGGCCTTTTAGTATTACTTTTAATTCTTTAAACTGTAATGATCTGTGTAGCCCAAATAATAGCCATGATTTTATTCATGATAACACCCCCTCCTTCTTCTGCTCAGTTTTTTTTTTTGTTTTGTTTTGCTTTTTCACAAGTTCAGAAGTTGTTTATGTTCGTGCTTTCCTGAACTGATGCTCGAAACTCTGGCGAATCGTGGTCTGTCACTTGACTGATGTAGTGGAATATCTTCATTCATTCAATAAACACCTTAGAATTGAAAAGAAAATTAAAACACCGTTCAAATTTTAAGCAAGTTTGTAAACTATATGTATACACTGTCATTAAAGCAAAAGAAGGACATATCAGATACTAAACATCTTAAGTTCAGGTTAAAATTTCAAAGATTTGTATATTTCTATTAAATTAGAAAGGAATGAAGAATAGAAGAATTTTCAGTAATGCTATTAGACCTTTGGACCCCACTGTATATTCTGGGATATACATTCTATTGGAAATGTGCGACTCTTCAGGTATCAGAGTTGAAGAAAGGCGTAAATGATTCTGTAGCGCCCTCTGTGGACGAGCCTGGAGATGGTGGCGGCTCCAGTGTAAAAGAAGAGGAAATGAAGATGACTCAGAAAGAAGCAACCTCCTCCTCTACCTCATCCATCTCTGAGGATCTGCAGGGCTTCACTTCAGCCTCTCAGGTCTACTCGGCAAGTGTTATTTTTTTTGCTCCATAAATTGCATGGGCTTGTTAATGTCTAATTACTACTAATGATCTTCACTGTCTAGATTTTTACTGTCATAGATTTTTTTAACCTATGCTTCTCTGCTGTTTCAGATGAATTACCAGTGGCTGACAGTCTTACGTACTATGCCATTTTGTGCCTTTACTTAAAGAAATAGATTGGCCAAAAAATCTGATTTACACAGTTTTAGAATTAGAATTAACAACCATTTGTCTCTGTGTTTGCACACTGTGAAATTAGACCTCCGCATTTAACCCATCTGTGCAGTGAAACACCCACATACATGCACACTAGTGAACACACATACACTAGGGGGCAGTGACCACGCTTGCTCGGAGCGGTGGGCAGCCCTATCCACGGCGCCCGGGGAGCAATTGGGGGTTAGGTGTCTTGCTCAAGGGCACTTCAGTCATGAACTGTCAGCCAAGGGAATCAAACAAGCAACCTTCCGGTCTCAGGGCCAGTTCCCTAACCTCCAGCCCACGACTGCCCCCTTTCCCCACTTACCCAAATGTAGTCGATCAGCCAAGACTTGTTTGGAGACCACATTTTGCTTCTTTGGTTTTTAACTAGTGTTGCAAGGTTAACATTTCTAACAAACACTGGAACTCACTCAAATTGCCCAGTTCAATTCCTTGAAAACATGTCACGAAAACGTCTTTCAACCCACTCAAATCGCATCCCGGTCTTCATTAAGGTCACCCAGACTTGTCATTGTAGTTTAGAGCACAGTAGGACTTACTGTGATATAAACAAGCCTTCATCACTGTGAAGTGCCAGGCATTTCATACACCACTTGGGTTGGTCTTGAATCAGATCCCTGAGTGTTTTATGACACACAGACTAATTCTAGATCAGTAATCCCACTCAATTGGCAGGCTGTGAATTCTCACTTAGCAAGTCAGAGTTGTGGTGTCTGAGGAGTTTAATGCTTTAACACCTACCTCACAAAGAGATAGGCGGACTGGTTATGAATACCCCAGCTGATGCTTGAGACGTTGTTTTGCAATAGTGTAGCACTAAGACTTTTGGTCTAAAATATCTTTTATTTATTTATTTATTTATTTTTAAATATAGTCATGGTGAAAAGATGCATACAGAATGTATTGTGAGGCACGATAGTCCCCCAAAAAAAAGTATTTTTCAGATTTAAACCAATTTCATCATTATTAACATTTACATATAAAGACTCAGACGAGTTCTTTTCTCATTGCTCTCTCAGTAAATGTTACTGGTCATTTTGGAAAGTAAATAAAATGGCTAGGTTTATGGTCAGATATCGGGTGTACGGAAATCTGAGTCGGCAAGTTGTTCTAAATCTCAGTCAGCAAGTTCCTCTAAACTTAACCTTTTCACATCAAACCACTCTGAATGACTTTGTTTACGTGTCAACTTGCGTGTCAGTTTGAGGAATTGGTGGAATTGCGCTTTATTGAACATCTGGATGTGATTTGAGTGGGTTTAGTGACGTTTTGTTGCTGTATTTACAGAAACAGTTTGGGCTGTTTAGGTGATTACTGAGTTCTAGTGATTGTTCGCACCTATAGCCTCACAGCTAAAGTTCTAGACTAAGTAAGTCAAATTTGGGCTTCAGACGTCCTGGCTGATCAGCATCTGAGTTAAGTGGACATTTGTGGAGTTTTTTTTTTTTTTTTTTTTTTTACCAAACTACTGTTTTAAGTGTGTAACGCAAAGATAGTAACAGAGGTAGTGCAACAGAATCTAGTGAGCGTGGTTTAGTTTTGAGTTCACGGTAGACCTGGTTTAACTGCTTTGTGGTGTGTTGGTCGTAAGCTAAGAAAAGATTGACATGGAACCCATTGTCAGGCTAATAGACTGCAAAGAGGCATATTTGTCTTCATTTGTGGAGTTAATTTTAATAGTCTGATAGTAAAATGAATTACATGCCGCTCTGCACGCATTAAGCCAGGGTTTAATCCTGCCTCGCAGACAGGAACATACCAATAAGAGTCACTGGGGAGCCCTAACATTACTTTCACCATCCATTGTAAACTACTCTGGATAAAAGCTTTTATCAAATATGCTTAAGTCTTCTAAATTTGTGGATCCTGTTTTGTTTCAGTCAAGTCAAGGTTGAAGTGAAGTTTTCTTGTTCTTCTTCTTCCAAACTAGTTTCCTCCACCAATTTGGGTGCCATGCTCCACCTTTGTACCACTTTTGAACTTAAAATAACATGGTCATAAATACATCTGAACAACATGTTTTAAGATGCAACCCAGCGTGTATGTTGAGTAATAATTCTATAAGGACATTTAGAATTGCGTCACTGACAGCCAGAGATTTAATAACGTGAATGGCTGTTTCATCTTATAGCTGAAGAGGAAACGTGTGGGAGCAGGATTCCGTGGTTCCTCGAACCCCTTCCAGACGGCCACGGAACTTCTGAAGACTTCCCAGATTGAGATCCTCACACCTCAAGAACCTGCCCATAAGGAAGAGGAACAGGAAAAACAACCAGAGAGCAAAAGAACCAAAACACTGTCCTCCTTTTCATCTACCTCCGAAGCCAAAACCACCTCCTCGAGTAGCCCCAGCAAGAAAGCAGGCAAGGCTCTAAGCAAGAAACAGCAAAAGCTTGCCGATGCAGCCAAGGCCTCGCACTGCATATCTCGGTACTTTGGGAAGAAAAAGACGGACGGCATTCCGAGAAAGGAAGATAGCATTGTCTCAAAGCCTGAAGAAGGAGATTCCTCTGTGCCTGCAGCTCAAGGATGCAGCAACTCTGTTTCAGCTTCTCCTGTCGACATGAATGCTAACACTTCCAGTATGGATGGCAGTACCATGGATGAACAGGTAAAGGAAAAAGGTACGAGGAATGTGGAGAATCATGGTGGTGAAGGTAGTCCCGTGAATATGAACGCTACACAGGAGAAGATGGGAGATGCCACAGCAGTGCCAGACACTCAGAGGTAAGTATCTATACCGTAATCGCTGATTCTGGAAGGATTGTCTGGAATATTCTTAGCATGTTTTATACTGTCCTCCATCTTCTACTTCATCCAGGAACGAGCCACAGCCTGATGCCCAACAAGCACCATCAGAAACAGTAATCACTAGTTCAGCTCTTAGACTCATCTGCCTATTGATTTCCTCCAATACCACATCAAACAGTTACACTTGCTAAAGCAGGATCTGTGATTGTCTCACATCTAGTTCTTTTCTCACAGTCTCATCAAGAAAGGAAGTCCAAAGAAAGTCGTGCTGGCTTCTGCCACCCACCCACTGATAGCAAAAGGAGGGTGACATTCAATCCCGTGTTACAGGAACACAAATTAGAGGTGGAAAACATGCACGATAATCCGGTTTCACACCAGCCTGTGACACTAAAAGAAGCTGCTGACATTGTGGTGAAAATCTTGGATCCTTTCTACAAAAAGGGGAAGTTTGCTACCAAGGTAGGAGCTAGGCCGTCTCCTATTATACTCTATTTCTGTTTTGTGTATGATGGCCAAAAAAAGGAAAGTAAGGGTGGTCTCTTTTTTTTCCCTAGGACCTGTTCAAGTCATTCGCACGCTTCCTCTCGCATCTGCTCATTGAGGGGAAAGCTAAAGATCGAGGGAAAGGTAGGATTATCTGTTACAAATCTGAACGTTCCCCAACAGCCCAGCCTTTTCTAATTCCCCTCAGATCTGTCACTCATAACAAATTTCAGTGACTGTTTTAGGCTTATGTAAAACAATGCTTGACTAGTCATTTTGTATGAAAGCAGTATTCCAGCATTTTTTATACAATCTCTATTGGCACGGACGGTAATTTCCCTGTACGGAACAAAAAAAAACCTGTTGAGTCAACACACTTGGGGCCCGATGCAGCATGCTCATGTGAAATGACTGGCGCCAGTCAGGCTGACTGATGATCGCCTTCCCTCAGCTCACTGCCACCTTACATCTCCTGTGAAAAAGTACACTTAAAGAGTGCAGCTGACACGCCTGCACTAAAGGAAGCAGCTCTCAACTAGCAGGAGGTGGCAGCAGTCTGTAAAACTGGAACGTACAGAGTGAAGAATATATGGTATGTGGACCCTTCATAGTTAGTTCTTCAGAGTTGGATTTCAAAACACATTTCAGACTTTTAGCTAAACTGGACTTGAATCCTTTTGCTTTGAGTGACCATATACCTTAATAAATGAAATTAATTAAATATGAATGGATTCATTCATTAGTTGCTTTTATGTTCTATTCTTAAATAACTAAACAGTCCAATCTGTCACTACAAAAACAGTCATAGCACAATGTTTTAGTAGTCAGTGTTTCGGTAGTGACCGTTTTAGCTGATTTTGAGCAGAACCCAAAAAGCCAGTCAGTGCATGACTAGCATATGCAGAAAATATGTTTTTCAGTAGTGATGTTTTTAATGTCTCGCACTGATTTTCAGACTTTTGATGCATGTTTACTTCAGAACCTAACTGCTCACCATGTTGCATGTGTTTTTACACCATGTGTTTTTAATTGTGTTAAAAATCGAAATATTTCAACTTCACTTTAAAGAAGTCACAAAGATCAAGTATTAATTGTATTATGCAAGTAGTTAGGGCTTGGGAAAGCCACCTTCCAATAGATAGTACTCTACAACTGATGAGTCTGTGTATTTTTAGCTTAATACTATCTCAGTTAATAGTTCTTAGGTTTACGTATATCATAACAGTATTTGTAAATATCTAAGATCTGAATATGCTGTATTATAAAATGTTTGTTTTTTTTAAGGGGGGGAAGGGGGCTGTGGGCCTGCATTTTGAACTAGTTCAGTAGAATGGTCCCTATGTATGGCATAATGATATTTTTTATGTATATATATATATATATATATATATATATATATATATATATATATATATATATATATATATATATATATATATATATATATATATACATGACACAAATACTCACAAAAAGTACAGATACATGCAGAGTCTAAGTGTAATTAACTGTCCAAGTTGAGAGAAGTTGCACTAGGATACAGATTTTTTCCTTTTCAGAAACTTATAAACCATCCTCAGATCTTTTTGTTTACGTGAGTCTATCAACTGCCAAACATGAGGACAATTCTCTTATCCATGAGCTTAAAACTGCTTACAGGTATTACATTTTATGCAGATGTCTGGAATATTGGGATTAAACTTGTTCAGCTTTGCTGGTAATTAAGAAAATTCTTACTGGCTATTCATACTGGACTCGTTTGTATTGTGTATTAAATGACGAGGTCTGTGTCTCTACTTGTACTCTAGAACATTTACCTGGAGCACCTGGTGCCACTCCAGTCTTTATAATCTAAGGGTTCCTGACATACAATTAATGGAAAAGGGGTCATTTAGGTGGCCTTCACAAAAGGTCTGTGTGGCATTTGCCCGCCCCCCGGGCCCCAATGATGACAGCCGAGAGCTGGCAGAAAGGTGGGGCCCCGAGCACTCAGCGGTGACTCACCTCGGCGAGGACGACGGGGAGAGAGTGTGTGGAGGGGGCGGAGCGCAACGCCCTTTTGGAGACGCTGGTGCCTGCTACAAGAGGCACCGGAGGAAGGAGTGAGCCCTGAGCTCCGCCGCCTGGGGGGCGCAGTCTGTTTTAGAACTTCTAAAACTACATAATTGCAAAAACCTAAAATATCTTGAAAATCCCAAATTTTTCTTCAAATCAAATCACGTTTGTCACATCACATTCACACAGGAAAGTGAGTGAAAATCTTAGGTTTAAACTAATTTAAACGCAAAAAATATACATATATAAAAAGAAAAAAATTGTATAATTCCATATATATATATATATATTTGTATACACACAGACTGACTGACTATACACAATGTACACTAGTATTGCACTATTCTAATGTACAGTTGTGCAGTAATAAGTTACTATGTAATGTGCTGTTCTCATTCCGTATGTGCAGTTAGTCTGAGGGAGATGATGGATGAGATGCAGGTTCTCAGGGATAGGATACTGATATAGAATCTTCCAGATTGTACAGGATACGGATAGAAGATGAGCAAGATGTCAGTCTATATGTGTGAGGACAGATTTGCTGGGTTGAAGGTGCAGTAAGATCAGAGTGAGTGTTGGTGTGGATGAGGAGGTGATTGTCCATGGAGATGGTGACTCAGAGGTGCAGTGACAGGCGTACAGACCGATACACCAGCACCACTGGCTGTTCAGCAGCCTGACGGCCCGGGAACCGGCTGGTTCTGGACTTTATGCCTCCTCCCGCTCGGCAGCTGTGAGAACAGACAGTGGCTTGGGTGGGTGGAGTCCTTTAAGATCATTAGGGTCTAATCAGCAGAGAGGTATGAGACTTTTCTATTACAAGTGTTTTGATTCAACAGTTTTTCCCTTCTTTTATTAAAGTGAATGTCCCTTGTAATCGGCCATATCCTGTGAGTTGTATAGTGTGGCAGATGGAGATTTAAGAAGCGTTCAGCTGTAAAAGATTTTCTGAATGTTGAAAATAATTGATTGTGATTTTCTTTTGCTTATTTGTGTTCACAGTGAAAATGGAAGCAAAGAGCCTCATCAAGCGCTTCTTCGGTAGCATCCAGCGCTGTGAGAACGAGGCAGACTGGAAAAGCCTGCAGGGAGCAGCCAGTGCCAAACACGAAGGAACAGACAGGACTGCAGCTGAGGAGGATAGATAGGGTATTGTGACTGCCCCTGCTTTTCCCTCTCCTTACCTCTGATCCTAAATGCAACCGTAGCCCCCACCCCAAGCCCTTCTCAGGGATGCTACATGCATATCAGATGCTGCTGCTAATCTGAAGGAAGTTTATCTCTGAGAAACTGACGCTTGGCTGCTTCCACTAGTGCACTTTAATTATTACTTCTGGCTGCATTGTTGAACGACACTTACTTTAAAATCCAGGGCCACCTGCCTGGGTACCCTTCAGTTACTGTGATACAGCTTTAGGTTTTAGCTGCTATCTTAGAGGCTGTGATGTCAAACGATGAAAATGACCTAAAGCATATTTCTCAATGTGTTTTAGCTTTCATGTCATGTTTTGCTTTCCTTTGTTTTATGTAGTATGGACATGTTTCTTTTTCTTGTGCCCGGTCATCTTAAAAGGTGTGAACGTGACACCCGTGTGAGACGAAAATAAATTTCAAATAAAGGCTGAAATTTGATCATCTGAAGTCTCGTTAAGAATCTCAGGGCTTGGAGGTCATGCAGTGTTGTGCAAAAGTCAGAGACTACCAACCATTTACTCGATTTCCACCAAAAGTGCCATGAAGTACTGTTTATTTTTCAGCAGAAAACTGACATTTAACAGAAAATTCCTCAAGATGCCTCAACAAGTAAATAGAATATTTTTTGAGACTTTTAGTTTTTCAAAAGATTTCAGATATTTTTCCAAAGAAGTTCAGTCGTGGAGGTTGCTTATATTTTCTGCTTCTCAGAAAATAAGATTCAGTGATGTTGAGGCATGGACTCTGGGGTGGTCAGTTCATCGTTCTGAGAACATCAGCAGCTTCTTTGTTTGATTTGCTCATTTTATTCTTTTGTCTGTTTCGTTGTAACATAACTTCTGCACATCCTTTCAGACTCATAGTGAAAGGTCTGATTTAGGAGTGGAGCTCGATTTTTCTCTTTCAAAGACAAAAGCTCTGAATGCTTTCCATCTGATGGTGACAGTTTTGGTGGTCTCCCGAAACTTGCATGGTTCTTTTGCAGTCCCATTTTCTTGTTTTTTTTTGTTTTTTTTCCCCACTTTTCTTTCAACTTTCCCCTTCTTTATCCAAGAATATCTCATATCTGATCTCCTCAGAAATACCTCCTGAAAATAAAGTGGCTGCTTCGACTGGGAATTAAATGGAAGGTCATCTCTGACCTTTTCACAGTACTGTGTGAACTGAAAGTTGGTGTAGTCCAAGAGGAACTATTCCAGGATAAGTCATCCTGTGTTAGAGTGCCCTGTCCAGAAAATATCCAAAGAAATGTTCAAACAGCGCAATAAAGTAAATGTGTCTACGTTTATTCTGATTTATTATTCACAGAAAGTGCATTTTCATGGCAGGATTACTATCTCACAGATCACAGACAAACAGATCATATCCATTTGTTATACATATCTATGAAAGTACAGAATGGACAAGGTGAGCAGATTGCCTTTCTTATAAGGTGCAAACAGTAAGTACAACAGAAGCAGCATCAACAACAGACTGTATGCTAAGTGGGTAGTCTTTTATAGAGCTACAGATTAGTCATTCACTAAGAGAAGACTTGTTAGCCAGTGATGTAGCTAATATCAGGGTTGCATTTCACAAATCAGGATTTCTCAGTTATCACG
Source organism: Pygocentrus nattereri (assembly GCF_015220715.1). Classification (NCBI taxonomy): domain Eukaryota; kingdom Metazoa; phylum Chordata; class Actinopteri; order Characiformes; family Serrasalmidae; genus Pygocentrus; species Pygocentrus nattereri. The sequence continues at coordinate 4,358,983 of NC_051224.1, forward strand.
ATAACCAAGTCAAGGCTGTCTAGTAGAAGTAAGGGACACTGCAAAAGGAGTCTTCACTTTTTGGCATAACCCCTTTTAAACCCTAGACATATAGTTATTAATCACAGCATTTACTTAATGATCATATATTATTTGGGAAGTACTGTGTAATTATTATGTGGGATTTGATTTGTAATTAGAGTGGACATTGTATTCACACCTCTCCAGGTAAAACCAATCACGCTTCAAGAGGGTTTGGAGTGCCCGAATCATAGGCAACTGCATTTTCCTCACTTAAATAAGAGAAAACACTGTTAAATGTTTAAAAAGGTGCCACTCACCTTTGAGTATTTACACTACATATATGGAAACAGACCTGCAAAAACTGCCTGCTTTGGAATTGTTTTATGACATGATGAAAAACGGCACATAGTCATATGCAAACATTTGAAAACACCCAGTTGAAGCACATCCTATACAGAAAACAAACTTAAATGTGGCACTTTTTTAGATCGTAATTTCTTCAAAAAGGTCACATTTTCTGCCCCCCCAAATGTACAGAGGTTTGTTCTTTATATAGGATGTTATTTTCACATTTTCAAAATCAGCAAAGTTTAATTTGACCAGGGGTGCCAAATCTGTCTCATATGACTGTATATGCACCTATTCAGCCTACAGTAGTTTAGCTCCACTCAATCACGTTGAAGTTCCCAGATTTTTTGAATGAGGAGTGATGCAGGGCAGCCTATCAGAACAGAAACCATGTGTGTATATAAGCCTTACAGCAGTCAACAAAAACAGCCTGTTAAATTTTATATTACGTTCGACTCCTTTAGTTACATAAATCCAATGTCAAGTGTAGGATATGAGGATATGACACCTTCACAGTACAGGTGTGGGCCCACCTACAGGCGCTTATGGTTTAAGAGGTTACGTTACTGGGCTTTACTGAGAAACTATGTTTTGTGAAATACCCCCCAGGAGTGCTCTTTAAATGAAGCGTTGATTTACATTATGACCCTTCAGCCCCACAGGCACATTGCTGGGCACATGCAGCGGCTCCTAACCCCTGGTGATCTGATCACCAGGTCTTTCACAATCTCCACCGTGCCGAAGAGTGGAAAGAGCTTCTCATCGAAGCTCTCGTTGTACGTGAAGAGGTGCGAGCGTTTCTCAGCATCGTAGAAGGACAGCTGGCCCTGGTCGAAGTCCAGGTGGACGCCCACCCTGCGGGGGATGAGGTCGGCGGGCAGGGCCGTGAAGGGCACGGTCAGGGCCTTGAGCTCGGTGCCTCTCTCCAGGCGCAGGGTCAGGTAGCCCGTGTGCGTGTTGAGGGACTTGAAGCCCTTGCGCAGCGCAGACTCTTTGGCGACGCCCAGGCGCCAGTCCATCTCTCCCACGTCCACCTCCCAGTAGTGGCGACCTGAGCCGAAGCCCTCCATGCCCACAGCGCACCACCATCCGTCAAAGCGCTGGTGGTAGTTGGGCACTTCCTTGCGCTCGAAGCCGCATCGCATGCGCTTCTCGTCGTCCGAGATCAACAGGTCCGGGTTGGCTGTGTCCAGGTCCAGGGTCACCTCAACTGTAGAAGCAGCGGGCTATAATAAGTCTGTCCGGTTTACATCTTTACAGCTCATTCTGAGAAAGTTGATAACTTACCTGCAGCATCGGAGATCCAGTCCCATACTGATGAACGAAAAAGAGATAAATTTAATTTCACAGTGTCTCTCATGATGGACCTCAAAAATGACATGTAGTAAATAATATGACACTTCTGTATGTTGAGATAGTGAGCGATTGACATGTGGAGCGCAGTTTAAGTGCTTAAAAGAAGCACGTTATAAATAGAGGTGTGGGGTTGGGGACGGCGGGGGGGCAGTGGCAGTATCACTTGTCTGGCTTACCAGTGTGGGGAATGTAAGGAGTAGCACCTGAAATCATAAAGAGAAACGCTCAATATGAATCAAAATATGCACAAAGCTGAAGAGATCTTGGTCTTACAAAAAGTCACTTTGAGAGTAGCACAAATGGCACAAACACGCAAACTTACCTATTTTCTGACTCTTCTGCTTCCAAATGAGCCACTGCCGGGGAATGTTCTCCTGAAACACAAAAATATCAGCTGGAACGCTTTTCTAAGCTTCAACGACACACTTGCTCAGCCATTTCGCATCAAAGGTTCTCATATTATTTACCTATCATTATATATTGCTCCCATACCTTGTCCAGCTCTTTGGCCAGCAGAGTCCAGAAGATCAGCTCCATGGCAGGCTGCAGAGTGGGCATGCGGCCTCGTCTCCAGTGCTTTTCCAAATCATCCAGCACCACCACCATCTGCTCGCCTGGCCACACACTTTGCTAAAGAGGGAGAGAAAGATTAAGTGCCTACACCTACGTACTACCCAACTACACCAAACGCGCAGAACACAAAAACAGGCAGACAGAATGAGAATTGAAGCTTGAGGCAATTGGTCTTGCTTTCAGAGCAGAGAGCTATATATATATATATATATATATGTATGATGTCTCTGTGAGACTGCATTTTTCATAGTTAGAGAAAATAAATGTAACAAAGCTGTAAAAATTAGTGTTTTTTGTATCACAAATTCTTTTTAAATTATCATTAGAATATACTTCACAAAAATAGTAATGTACTTCACTCTGTCAGTGATTAAACATGGTCTTATGCAAAAGTTTGAACAGCTGAGGTCTATTGAAATGTTTTTATTATTATTATTATTATTATTATTTTCTTAGTAAAAATAAGCTTAAACATCCTCTACAGGGAAAAAACTCAAATGGCATTTTTCTGCTAATTTTTTGTGCATAATTTTTATTCATTTGCCGAGTTTAACATATTGGAATAAATAAAACATAAACTATAAAATGTGCCATAACTTTTGATAGCTTGCAGAGGACACATTTAGGTTTTCCCCCCAAATATGTTACATTAAAAAAAAAAAAAACAGTAATTGTATATGAAAATGTGCAGAAGTGTATTAACTGTAGAGGACGTGTTCACTTACTTTCACTTAGAAAATCAGCTAAACATAATTTGACAAGGAGCACCTAAACTTTGGCATATGCCTGTATCGGTGATGAGCCTTTAGCAACCTGAATTACATTCACTCTGAAACCATCACAGCAATAAATGCAGCATTGTGCCTCTTTTATTTGGTGATAGACAACGTGGTAGAACAAAGAAAGCTCCAATCTCACAGGCCAAAATGGACATGCACACATTGTTCCCACTCTGAGGTGAACTTTAATGAGCCGAAGTGAACATATAAACAGTTAAAGTCTGCGAACACATTACTGATGATATATTAGGGTGGATAGGTAGCAAATCCTGCTTTGTGCAATCGTTTATTTTAACTTTGCTCTTTAGTTTTGTTTACCTCTGGTTGGGCCCTCAGGTCTTTGGTCCAGTTGGTGATGAGCTTTTTCGCACTCTCTATATCCTGCTCATTGGTCAGAGCCAACTCCTTCCAATCACTCTTCTCCGGCCAGCCGTCAGTCTGCATTGGCCTTTTCTGCCAGAAGCGCATTTTTAACATTTAATTCAATTCACAGCACTTTATTTCATTCCGACACCTATACTGCACTGTCCCTTAGTTTAAGCACATATGCTTCAACTGATAATATAAACGATGAGATATCATAAGACAGATACAGTATGCAACATAATATACATTCACCGGCCACTTTATTAGGTACATTTACCTTGCTAGTAAAAGGTTGGACCCCCTTTTCCCTTCAGAACTGCCTTAATTCTTCGTGTCAGACTTTCAACAAGGTGTTGGAAACGTTGCTCAGAGATTCTGGTTGGTTATTTGAGTTCCTCTTGCCTTTCTATCATCTGGAACCAGTCTGCCCATTCTCCTCTGACCTCTCACATCAACAAGGCGTTTTCGTCCACACAACTGACCGCTCACTGGATATTACCTCTTTTTCGGACCGTTCTCTGTAAACCCTAGAGATGGTTGAGCGTGAAAATCCCAGCAGATCAGCAGTTTCTGAAATACTCAGACCAGCCCGTCTGGCACCAACAACCACGCCACGTTCAAAGCCCCTTAAATCCCCTTTCTTCCCCGTTCTGATGCTCGGTCTGCACTTCAGCAAGTCGTCTTGACCACTTCTACACGCCTAAATGCAGTGAGTTGCAGCCGTGTGATTGGCTGATTAGCTATTTGTGTTAACAAGCAACTGAACCTGTACCTAATAAAGTGACCAGTGAATAGTAGAATACAGAAGACTGATATGAGAAGTAATACAAATGGCTAAATCTAAATGGCCACTTATCTATAACAGAAAGGCATTAGCATTGTACACAGGTGTCACTACGCTGCATCTTTGAAATACTCAACCTTGCTCTCCAGCATGGAGGCCCACTCCAGTATGAAAGCCCTGCAGGTCAGGGTGGGCCAGACGTCCTCCCCGCTGGAGATGTTCTCCAGCACCTCAGACCTCTGCATCCAACCAGACACAGATAACCTTAATTATTAGCTTTTTTATCAGCATACATCATCATGATCTTTTCTCCTCAACTTTGCTGTAGCCAGTTTTACCCACTGGATGGATGGTCTCCCGTTATCTCATGATGCTACCAAGCTGTGAGAATGAAGATAAGCACATACTTCCCCTGAGATGGAGCCAGCCACCACATAAGATCACTATTATTATTGTAGCTGTGTTGCTTTATGGTTATCAATCAGTTAAGGCCACTAACTAATCCAACTTAGAGCGTTACCATAACATTAGTAACATGTAAGATTAAGAATTTTGGAAAATTATAGAAAAGAAAAGGAAGGCCATGGCAAAAGATTCTGGGTCTGGATTTTCTTAACTTCATTCTTAAGAAGCAAATTACAAAAAAATGCTATTCTTCAAATGACTTCTTAAGAGTTCTCTTATTTAAAAAAAATAATAATTCCAAGAACAGGTGGTACTCTTGAAAACATCATGTTCTTAAATGTGTTCTTAGCCTCTTACATGGCCAGGGCCCACAGGCAGGCCCAAAGTTTTATTACACACCTGTATAATCTAAAAACAGCTCAGTCAGTTTGCACTGAAGTCCCTACAGTCACAGAACAATAAGCCGTAGTATGTAATAAGCCTGGGATTTTTAGAGTGGCTAACCTTATGGTAGCCTCGCACTTGTCCTAGGCTGTAAGAGTTGACAAGGTCAGCATCTAAATCTATTAAACCCTGACGCTGTCTCTGCTGTCCCTGCCCATCTTCATCTCTCGCTTTCCGCTGTCACCCCACAACGATCGTATTTTCTGACGAGGATTTTTTCCGGTTGGGCGTGTCTTAAAAACCATTGCATTTTTTTTTAAGAAAGTTTCCTGAATCTGGCACCTGCTCTATTTCTGGGTCCCTGTTCAAAGTGAAGCAAATTTGAGACGTTGACCACGTTAAGGCCTTTGTACCGAACTATCAGGTTCTCTTCCACTGAAGTGTTCGGGTGACTCTCGGGTGGACTTGATCTACTCATCAAAGGCTTTTGCACAAACTAGTGCGGCTCAAGTGAACGCTGTCATTAAAGTAAAAGGGGGGCATATCAGTCACTAAGAATTTCTGAAAGTCATGTGGAAATTTCATTTCAGTTTCATTTCATTCTACTTTTCGTTCCAGATTTTTGGACAATTTTTGGACACTGTATAGAAGTACCAACCCACATACACACACACACACACACACACTTTGAAATAAATAAATAAATAAATAAATAACTACAAACAATCATACAGTGTTTTAGATTACACAGCATTTATCATGAATCTACCTGACACACTCTGCTGAGGTCCTTGGCCAGGTCCGCGATGAACTGCTGGCTCTCATCCAGAGGCTCTCTCTTCTCATCCTGCGCCTTCTTGTGAGATTCCTGTTCACATACATTCAACGCGTTTGAAGGTGAAATGAACACAGTGTGAAAAAATCCAAGCTACCAGTGTGTAACAGTGGTGAGAGGTTTATTCTGTGAAGGCAGACGGTGTGGACAGTTAAGGTTACCCTGAAAGACCACGAAGGGAAAAAAAACGAGGACAAAGCCGCGAAGCCTCGTCTTAATGCACGTCACGCTCGGCCTTTTCCTCTTCGCCTTCCCCGTTATTCAGCCCCCCAAAAACTGCCAGCCTGATTCACAGCTGTTGAACTGAGCTACCACGAAGACCACCCAAAACCACAATTAATCAAACTAAAGCACAAATCAGAATGCCACTCACTTAGTCGTACGCCAGCTATGACGTATAAGCCCCAGCCATGCCTAACGGTGGAGGCTTTTGAGGTGCACTCTGCGCTGTGCTGAATCCCCCCACTCGCAAAACATCTCTGACCTACTTGCATTACTTTAACCTAGTTTGAACCACAGTGCAGAAACACCTTAAGACAGGCACCTTAAGTTTGACGGTGATGTTCTTGGCGGGCTCGATGAGGAACTGAAGACAGTGCATCATCTTGGCTGCTTGGTCTGCAGTGACAGCCCCTAAAAGAAACACATTGCGTGTTAAAAACTCGTCTGCATGACGACGTGAATGAGAAGGTGATGAATCCTTTCAGCATGTACAGCACAGTGTAGGGCAGTCACTGTCAATTATATTAATAATAGTGCAAACGTTCGCTATTTTGGAGATGAATCAACTAATAACCAAACAAAGACCAAACAAAAACAGCCTTAGCTGAACAATAACAAACCATGCATCCTTTTAAAGATTTAAAGACAAGCGACAAAGCCTTTAAAAAGACTTCATTAAGAATATAAACACACACTGTGGCAAAAAAAAATGCATGTAGTGAATATGTCTCATTATGTTTTATTACTGTGAGACAGCAGTAAGAGATTTTAATGTGTGTGTGTGTGTGTGTGTGTGTGTGTGTATATAGAAGACTTCTTTATATATCTAACCAACTATATATTTAGCCAACCATTACACTATTATAACATTATCTAGAGTAATTTCCAATGTCAGAGAGTGTAATTTAAGGAACATTGCCTGGAGGATCAAACCTCATTCATGTTATCTACTCTACTATCAGACTGCACCTAATAATAGCTCCACTGACAGAAACCACAACAGCACTTCCTGTGGAATTCAAACTAAAAAGCATCTATACTGGGCAATGCGACAATTACCACGACAAATTACATCACAATAGGCTGCAATAAGCTCTTCTGAGCACATCACGCTTGCTTGACTACAAAAAGAGCATAAACAGTCCTGTTTTATTGAATTTACTATAGCACACGATGTAAAACACTGAATATAAACAACTGTGCTCATATTTTTAAATGTGGCACCATTTCGTCTTTTCCAAATTCATCAGAAACCAGATTGATAAATATTAATATGTGATGAAGTGTGATGATTTTACATTGGACACACAGTCTCATGCGACCTGTAATTAGTAGTAATCGATTAGTCTAACAATTGGCTTAATACATTCTGAAAGTACTGACACACGGGACATGTATCAAAAAACTATAATACTGCATCGATGGTTTCTCCCATCCCTAGTACATGCAGTATGGACGCGTCTCGTCGTGTTTTGATACAGCGACATGTCCGTGGGGACAACTGAAGAAGTGGGTCATTACTGGAGGGGGTTGGACTGCTTCCAAAACAGACTTAGCTCAATCATTAAACACAAGACACACCTGCGCTGCATGACTTCCTCTCAGAACCAAAACAATCATGTGAGAATAATTACAGATCAACTAGTGCCTTGTCCTTGACCTAAATAAGACAAATACATTGGATGCGTCTTAGATTTTTGATATATATTTGCCCTGTGAAGACTAAATTTGTTGGGCACTGGCATAATAATTCGCACTTACTTGCTCACTGTGTATAATCAAGTGGCAACCATGTGGATATGAGGCTCTCTTGGCTTCACTGCATTACCTTGCAGGCTTGGCAATAAGACAATATGTATAGTTGTCACGATACATTACATCACACGATTTCAAAATATGCTATTTTGAGTGTACAGTGGATAACGTCGGTGCTGAAAAGCGCATCCCCAATGTATTCCCTTACAAACGAGGCATAATTAGACCTCGTTAATTAGACTTAACTGGATTCATAGCTTTGATAGTGTTTTTTTTTCATTGTGGCACTACTTCACTGTTCAAATGGTCAGATATCAGCCAAAATAAATGCTTCTTGAAGTGTCATGTTACATAATTGCCATACTGCCCAGCTCTAATTACATGCAAACTGTCCCTCATTCGTGCACATTTAACAGAAGACAGCTCTAACTTCTTTAACCTGGTACTGAGTTCATTCATCGCTACAAAGCACTGGTTATTCAATGGCTCAAATCATGTACGGTCATGCAGGTCTGTCTTTAGGACGCTAAGGTCACTGTAATTTGCTCTGCACACCAGCGAAAAAGAAAAGACGTGGAAAAAAGTCTGACGCAGAGACAGCACTGCAAAGCCTGCTGTCATGGTTTGGCAGACGGCACGTGAGCTGAGCCAGCAAGGCCCTCTGCGCAGGATTATCCCAGCAGGGCCTTATTAGAGGAAGCATTTCCAAAAGCCATCTACCATGACATTCAGATGACAGGACTCGTTTTAAAAACGCAATTTCAAAACAATATGAATGTGAATTTTCCTCTTTTTGCAAATTCTTTTTTATTTCAGTTCTTCTGACATCAGGAAACCCTGTGTATTTATATTATGCCTAATGAATAGGAGTTTAGCTCTGCTCCATCACGCTGACGTTCTGAGGAGTGTTTCAGTCTGGCTGATGTAGGGATGCATCAGGGATGCATCAGGGATATAAGGGAGAGGTTGGGAATGTTCTTAGCACATAAACCCACACAAACGACATAACCTTCGGTCTGAGACACACTGCACTAACGCGATGACTTAAGCGCTGTAAATGACTCTATTCCATCAAAACAAACGACAGAAGATGCAACTGAAAACACACAGCTCCCTGAAGCCAAAACCAAGGATGTCCACTGATATCACGTCCATCAGGTATTTAAGGCTACAGCCGAGACAGACATTAACGCCAAGACTGCTTATGCCCACCAGCCCAAGGCGGTCTAAACGGGCACTTCGCAGAGTCGACGACGCAGGACGCGTGACATTGCGGCACTGCACGGCATGTATATTGATGAGTCAGTGCCCTTGAACGACATTGCAACGGCGCAGCGTCTGCAGCCCTGCATGTCAACACTAACGCGCACATTTTTGCGCGCAGTCCCGTGCAGGCGCATGTAAACAGCGCCATGCCGCGCTGTCGTCACGTTTCTCCAGGACAGGAAAGCGCTGCAGCCGCGTGACATTGACAAGAAGCCGCAGCCACGTTTTTCCGCACAAGCTGAAGCGAGAAGCCGGTTTCTGTATTTAGCGACCTACCTGTGCAGCTGGTGCGGGTGCCGAGCTCGGAGCTTTGCGGAGACAGCAGGAGCCACAAGCGCCTGAACGGACAGTGAGTTGCGGCGAATGGTCGCCCTTGTTTACATGCCGCTCCCCCCGCCCGCACACGCGGATCATCCGGGTACTTCAAGACGTAACCGGAGCGTGGGCACGCTGCTGCGCCATGATTGTTGTGGCTGGGTGAAATCCTGTATGGAGAAAAAATAATACGTGGCCCCGACTTAGTAAGGCACGGGAACGAGATGATTAAGTTGTGGCCACGACTTAGCAAACTGTGGGCGCGAGATCCTAATGCGTGGCCACGACTTGGGAACGAGATCGCGGCTTACTAAGTCGTGGCCACGCAGTAGGATCTCGTTCCCACGTCTTACTAAGTCGTGGCCACGCATTATTTTTACTTATACGGGATGTCGCCAGCGGGGCTCCGTAAGCTAATGCGTTACCGACAACACAAATAAAATTGGTTATAGTGTCTAGTTGTGAACCGCCCGAGCGGCCTTACCAGATACGTGTTTCTAATCGGTGAGTATAGATTGACTACATTTACCACAGAGTCACACTGACAATTCTAACATGAGCACTGCAACGCCGTGACTGTTGTGCCTGAAGGTGTGAACGTTAGCACACAACATTTCTTTCTGGGCTTTTTTTCCTGTTCAGTATTCTTTCCTATTCATTTCACTCTGGTGTCGCTCGGCCTGAAGTGCAGTTTAGCAGGCCTGCTTATACACTATATTGCCAAAAGAATTCAGTCACCCATCCAAATCACTGAATTCAGGTGTTCCAGTCACTTCCATGGCCACAGGTGTATAAAGCCGAGCCCCTAGGCCTGCAGACTGCTTCTACAGACATTAGTGAAAGAATGGGTCGCTCTCAGGAGCTCAGTGAATTCCAGCGTGGTGCCGTGATCGGACGCCACCTGTGCAGCAAGTCCAGTCGTGAAATTTCCTCACTACTAAATATTCCACAGTCAGCTGTCAGTGGGATTATAACAGTAATGTAAACGTAAAATGACAGAGCGGGGTCAGCGGATGCTGAGGCGCATAGTGTGCTGAACTTTCTGCAGAGTCAATCACTACAGACCTCCAAACTTCATGTGGCCTTCAGATCAGCTCAAGAACAGCGTAGAGAGCTTCATGGAATGGATTTCCATGGCCGAGCAGCTGCATTAAAGGCTTTCGTCACCAAGCGCAATGCAAAGCATGGAGTGCAGTGGTGTAAAGCGCCGCCGCTGGACTCTAGAGGAGTGGAGACGTTTGGGTTTGGCGGTTGCCAGGAGAACGGTACTTGTCTGACTGCATTGTGCCAAGTCTAAAATTGGGATGATGGTGTGGGGTTGTTTTCAGGAGTTTGGCTCGGCCCCTTAGTTCCAGTGAAAGGAGCTCTTAATGCTTCGGCACCAAGAGATTTTGGACAATTTCATGCTCCCAACTTTGTGGGAACAGTTTGGGGAGTTTGGCCCCTTCCTGTTCCAATATGACTGCGCACAAAGTAGGTCCATAAAGACATGGATGAGCGAGTTTGGTGTGGAAGAACTTGTAACGATTGCCAATAGGTATTGTACTACTGCGCATGCGCGAGGGAGTTGTAGCCCTCCGTGCAAGATGGTGAGCTGCTGTAGCCCAGCCGCCGGTCTGCTGTATCTATCTTCTGAGTTATCTGGACAGTGATGGTGAGATAAGTGGGTGACCTACCATTAAATACGTCTTCTACCCGGCACGGAGTGTGTTCCTGTCTGTGTGCCTCCAACGAAGCCAGTAATCCTTGCTATCTCTTCTACCACTCACCCCCCCCCCCCTTTTCCACCATTACAAACTTTACTTGAGTCCTGACCTCAACCTGATAGAAGACGGATGAATTAGAGCTGAGACTGTGAGCCAGGCCTTCTCATCCAACATCAGTTTCTGACCTCACAAATGTGCTTCTGGAAGAACGGTCAGAAATTCCAATACACACTATCCCCTGTGGAAAGCCTTTCCAGAAGAGTTGAAGCTGTTATAGCTGCAAAGGGTGGGCCGAAATCATATTAAACCCTATGGATTAAGAATGGGATGTCACTCAAGTTCATATGCGTGTGAACTTTTGGAAATATAGTGTAATATGAGATACTTTGGTGCAATGACATATGAAAATTCATTGGCTGGCCACATTTTTTCTTCATTTTTTTTTAAATGAAAGAGTTTAATATGGTATGTAAACACTGTTTACGTTTCAAAAAGAACCTTTTATTCCTCCATCCATATCCATCCATGGAGACTAAGCTGCTCCGCCCAATCAAGTTATAAGGAGTGTTTTCGGCCTGGACTGTTTGAATGAGACACAGCCAATCAGATATTTAGAAGGATTATGTAATGATCTATAAATCCAGTGCATAATTGAAATCATTTATAAACTTTAATAAGCTAAATATGTACAAAACCATTATGTATAGGGTATCTAATACCTAATCAGCTAAAATTGTCACTACCAAAACAGTCCCTAGTATAACATATGGATTTTTTTTATTTAGGGTTAATACTTTGTTATTGTTAGTGTTAAAATGCAATGTTCTATCATTTATTTTAATAAAATAAACATAACTAAGGCATATGGTCACTTAAAGCAAAGGAAAAAGTGAACCTTGGGGGAGGAGTAAATAAGATGTAAGTAAAATGTAGTATATGGGCCCTTTAAAATATTTACATTACATCCACTTTGTTACAAACACTTTCCACTCACTGGCCTCTTCAAGGTCTTCATACTCTACAGGTGTGATATAGGCCACACACCCTCTATCCCAGAGGTATCAAACTCAACCACTAAATGGGCCATATTAAAAATTCTCAACAATCCATGGGCCAGAGAACACCACTGTTTCATTGCATGTTTAGTCAGCGTTTTGTTATTGTTTATTTACCATTGTTTATTTAGTGTATGCAAAAACCTCAACAGTAAACTACAGGCACTTGTGGTAGACCTTGAAATCTTCTTCTTCTTTCGGCTGCTCCCTTTAGGGGTCGCCACAGCGGATCATCTGCCTCCATCTTGCCCTATCCACTGCCTCCTCTACTTTCAAACCAACCATCTCCATGTCCACCTTCACTACATCCATAAACCTTCTCTGAGGTCTACCTCTTCTCCTTCTACCCGGCAGCTCCATCTCCAACATTCTTTGCCCAATATATCCACTATTCCTCCTCAACACATGTCCAAACCATCTCAACCTGGCCTCTCTGGCTTTATCTCCAAACTGCTCCACCTTCACTGTCCCTCTGATCTGCTCATTTCTAATCTTGTCCATCCTTGTCACCCCCCACGAAAATCTCAGCATCTTCATCTCCGCCACCTCCAGCTCAGCCTCCTGTCTTTTAGACAGAGCCACGGTCTCCAAACCAGACATCATAGCAGGACGCACTACTGTCTTGTAAACCTTCCCTTTCACTCTTGCTGCTATCCTTCTGTCACACATCAGCCCTGACACCCGTCTCCACCCACTCCATCCTGCCTGCACCCTCTTCTTCACGTCTTTTCTACACTGTCCATTGCTCTGGATGGTTGACCCAAGATATTTGAAGTCATCCACCTTTACGACCTCTACTCCTTGCATCTTCACCTTTCCACCTGCCTCCCTCTCATTCACACACATGTATTCCGTCTGGTCTCTACTGACCTTCATTCCTGTCCTCTCCAGTGCAAACCTCCACCTCTCCAGATTCTCTTCCACCTGCTCTCTACTCTCACCACAGATTACAATGTCATCTGCAAACATGAATATTTGAAATATTCAAAATTTTAAATGTCTTTAAAACCTACCAATATACTTAACATAAAGACAACTGGCAGGGTTAGTTTGATGATATGACAGGTGTGGAACTGTGTAGAATTGTATAAAACTAAAGTGTAATTACTGTCCCATGGATTGTTATTAGTGGAGGAGAGTGAGAGTGCATGTTACGTTGCAGTGCATGCTGGGGACTGTAGTTCAGTACACTGTGAAACAAGCTAATATTAACAGAAAATTAAAATACTTTGTTAGGGCCTTGTGTTTGACACATGGGCTCTATCCCATCCATCATATGTCAGTTTTAGCATAAGACACTGCTTATCCACCTTTATTTCTGCTCCCTGTGATGCTTTGATTGGACTGAACTACCCGCGAAGCACAAACAGTATATACATTATATTTCCACTATATTCACTCGTCTGGCTTCACATGCATATGAAATTGAGTGACATACCATTCTTAATACATAGGGTTTAATATTATATCGGCTCACCCTTTGCAGCTATAACAGCTTCAACTCTTCTGGGAAGGCTGTCCGCAAGGTTTAGGAGCGTGTTTATGGGAATTTTTGACCGTTCTGAAAGCCACATGAAGTTTGGAGGTCTGTAGTGATTGACTCTGCAGAAAGTTGGCGACCTCTGCACACTATGCCCCTCAGCATCCGCTGACCCCGCTCTGTCATTTTACGTGGCTGGAATTAACTGAGCCATACTGTTATCTTCACACAGCTGTATTAACAGCTGCATACTGTCCTGGAAACGCCTCTGAGACATTTAATGGGACACAAATGTCTCTTCTAAGTAATAACTTAAAAAGTAAGCACACATTCCTCCACTTACCTTAAAGAGTAATGAACAACACTTCAGTTCTCCAACCGGATATTTCGGCCATAATCTCAAAATGCAGTGGTAACATGAAAACCATATAAATGGAGCAGAAACGATGCTCACATGGCACAACTGGCACGTGTGCCAGGCAACTTGTCACCAATTTTTTCATTAGGTGCAAAGGCATAAAGAAAGGTTGGACAGTGACCATCTGAAAAAAAATGGACTTTTAGGTACATAAAGCCACACAAATGTTGTAAATCATCATCAGTCAAAGTCAGGGAAATCATCAGGGAAAAGATCCAAGAATAATGTGGGATATGGGATATAAAGGGATATACTGGATATAGGATACAATGTAGGATGAAGGTGATCATAGAGCATAAAGTGGGATGAAATATTATTTACAAATGATTCCAAATATCAGAGCATAGAATGAGAGCTTTCTGTAAGCTACTGTGTTTCCTATCACTGCATAAAAGATGCACAAGTCTCCTTTTAATGATCGATTGCTCGGAGCAATTTGGATTGGTAAGCATTGATAACGAAAGCCAAAAGTATAATTAGTGTGACCAACTTAACGACAATCTATACATTTTCTGTTTCGTTAGGTAAAGATCTTTACACATCAAATAAATGCAGCAACATCCCTGCATTAGTACTTTAATCAACTGCCTTCCTCCAGTTCTTTGACAGATCATCCAGCAAGTCTCTTAATCTAAAGCAAGTCTTATTTTTTTCTGTTCAACTGCTCTTAAGTGTCTCATTCTGGACACCCTAATGAGATGTCAGCAATGAGTAGGCTCTCCCCATGGTTCCTCATTTTAATGGGCTCTGTTTTAGAAGATCAATGACCTGAGCTGTAACGGCACATTGAGGAGGAAGGTTCAGAAGATTACCGAACTGCTACGTTCCCAATGTCTTCATCTGGGTCAGAGTGACACATGTCGTTCACACAGCAGTGTCCCTCTCCCCGAGGCCTAACCCCAGCTGTGCTCTTCAGTGGAGGATGCTTATGGCCCTTTACGGTTCAAGTCTCATTAAGACACCAACCATATAGCTGGACAATGGAGGCTTTAAGAGCATTGCCTGAGATGGGCCTCAGTCCTGAAGAGCTGATTTTGAGGGCAGGTAGCCTGAGTGAAATAAGGGATTATCCGCTATAACGAGGGTCAGTGCTTCCACACATGCCCGCTAGGAGTCGTGGTTGGACAAATGTTGACTCAGTAGCTTCCTGCCTGTGTAGAGCAGCCTTCAGACAGGCTTTAGGGAGCTTTACTCCACTCAAGAGAAAGGATGAGTCAGTAAAGGAGTGAGTACCAGACTCAAAGATGTTTTTATCACGTTTTGTAACCCAAAGCATCTCTCAGAGGAACACATGCAGCCCATTGCAACTGTAGTTAGTATTGCTATATGGACCATATCATTCTATTGAATAGGTTCAAACTGCGGTTCCACAGTTACATATTTATTATTATTATTATTATTATTATTTCTTCACTTTGTAAAAGAGTTTAATATGGTATGTAAACACTGTTCCTCAATTCATATCCATCTATGGAGACTAAGCTGCTTCACCATTCAAGTCATAAGGAGTGTTTTGAAATGCAGTCAGATATTTAGAAGGATTATGCAATGAGCCTTTAAACCTAAGGCATTTATAGAGATAGTAATAAGCTAAATATATACAAAATCATTATTTATAGGGTACTTTCTGTTGGAAGGTGGCTCTCCCAAACCCTAACCCCTAAATTTTAACTAAAGTTTATTTGAAATATTTAGATTTATCATGAGTTTACTTTTTAAATAAAAATATTTCAGTTAAAAAATGCTATCCCATGTTTTCAGGTCACTACCGAAACTCAATGCTTCATGGGTGAAATCTTATTTTAGCCACAGCCCTGCATTTGAGAAATTTGTAAATGTGTGGAACATTAAAGACTGTCACTACTGATCCATATTTTCTGCAACGAAACTTTTGTGTTTTAATGAAAATACTGATTTGTGTGAGGAGCTGTTCAAAGCTGTGTTTGCTAGTCACTGTAAAAAAAAAAGGTACACCAGATCAACCTAAAAAAAATGATTTTATGATGCAACAAGCAATTGAACTAGTTTTATTCAACTCAACACATTTTATAGTTCATGTTTTATGTTAAACTCAGTCAATAAACTGAAATTGTGCACTGAAATTGTTTCCTGTAGAGAATGTGCTAACTTATATTTACTTTTAGTAAATCAACAAAACATGTCATTTGGCCAGGGTTGATTAAATTTCCACATACGGCTGAATATGTGCAATGATTTTTATGGAGTGTTTCATCAACTGCATTGCAATAAATCTATTTAAACAGAAGTAATTAGGCTTTCTGTAATGAATCCATCCTGTGTCTTTAACATACTGACGATATCCATGATATGCTCAGAAAGGTGCGTTTGTGATGTACAATGGGGTCCAAAAGTCTAAGACCACTATTGAAAATGCATATTTTGCTTACTTTTCTAATTTAATGCAAACTTTTTTTCATGACAGATTATATCATCTTTGAAAATTTAACATAAACTTCGGAATTTCTCCGTAATTGATACGACCCTCCCCCTTTTTGCTTTAATGACAGTAGATAAGTAGACAAGTAAACATGGTCAATGTTACAAATTTGCTTGAATAATGAATAATGTCCTAAAATAAAATACATGTCTACTTAATTTTATCTTAATTTTATCAGTACTTTTTTCACAAAATTCTAAAACGTTTTATTGCTTATTTTCAGATTTAAATGGATTTTCAGATTTCCCCACCTCTTCTTGCACCAAGAGGAAACTCTGAAATATGACTCAGAAGGAAAATGTGGTACGATTTCAAATTTACATTGAAATAAAAACCACATCAGTAGTTAAAGATTGATCTGCATTCTTTTATGAAAATGATTCATGTTTGTTGGATGATGTAAAAATCCTGACATACCTGAACACCAACAGAATCTAATCTGAATCATTTGTAATTTACTGACAGCACATAATTAAACAGTCATGATTCCAGAGGGCTCATTTGCATTCATGCATATTGTTGCCTCCAGCTATATCAGTACCTCAAATGCCAGTGTGCCAATTATGATTAACTAAACCAGTATATTCTGCAGGTCTACGCCCCAAACATACTGCAGCATATTAACTCTCATTGGGACATATGCTGAATGTAATTAAATAATGAAAATGCGCTTGTTCAAGGCTCTACTTTCATAGGAGGCTTTCAGATTCTATACCCCACCTGTAAAAAGGGTGCAGGCAGTCACAGTCTACCACTACATCTCTGCCTTGTGAATTCAAATTTGGCGAAAATAGGTCTTTGCAAATGAGGCACTGTTTGCGAATGCAAAGCAAACAAGTGTTCCAAACAACAAGTGCTCTGGTCAACAAAAAATCATGCGTCTATACACCAAAAGGCACAGCAAAAGATTTGGTAGGATAGCCTTAAAGGAGTTCTCCTATGTTTTGTAACCTAATCTCTATCTGCTGGATCTGTAGCATACAGTCGATTATCCCTGGCAACACCTTTGAACTGTTTTCCTGACGTCTTTAAAAGAACAGAAGATCTGACTCAAAACATATTTGTAAGAGAAGTTAATGGGCAGGTTATGAAGAAAGTGTGTTTTACATCATCAGGTTTTCTGTTTATTACCAAGTAGGTGGGCAATACACCAGTCCATGTGGTATATTGGTTGAAAGACGTCTAAAGGTTTGGGTTTTGTCATAACCTTTAAACCGGTATGTCACAAATAACAAAGCTTAGCCTGTTTAGCTGAATGGAGTCAGGGATGTTTCAGTCACATTTCACTAAAAAAAGTTGTTGTCAATGGAGCAGTCATTACAGCTGGTCTCTTCAAAGTTTGCCTTTAGCCTAGTATGGTCACCAGCCCATTTGCCTTGCTATTGTGTCCTCTAGAACTGCCTGCAGCTTCACCTCCAATAACCACATAAGCAATTTAATTAACTTTCATCATCCTTTGGTAACGTCCCATTGGCTGTAATCATCAAGACAACAAGAGAAGCAGAAATAGTTTGTACCATTTGGCTCAAATACCGTTTCCTGCCTGTGGCTTTACCAGCAACCCAACTGGCTCTTTTATTGGAAGGTGGAACAGATGTCATGTTGAGTGTTATTATCCCATTCATTATTCAATTAAGGAAGCATCTCCTCCTCCTTTATAATGTCTAGGGCTGCATAGGACAATGCCGTGTTTATGGGGCCTGGTCCTCGCATCAAGTTAAGACTCCTGCAGCTTAGCTGCAACCAATAACATCACTGACTTGTAGCTTCACATATTTACTAAATTCCAATAGTGTCTGACAGGCAAAGATTTAGTATTTGTATATTTCTTGGCTCAGACAAGCTGCTATGTGCTTTTGTGTACATGCCATTTCTGTATATATGACTTATATATGTATTTTCTGTTTATATACAACCCCACTTCCAGAAAGTTGTGATGCTGTGCAAAATGTAAATAAAAACAAAATTCAAACTGCGAAATTTTATTGGTTTTTGAAAAATATATGCCCATTTTTAATTTGATACCAACAACACATTCCAAAAAAGTTGGGACGGGACATGTTTATCATGTTATCTTCTTCTTTTAACAACACTCTGTAAGCATTTGGGAACTGACGAGACACTGCTGTAGTTCTGAAAGCGAAATGTTTTTGCTTAACAAAGGATTTCAGCTGCTCAACAGTTCAGGGTCTCCTTTGTCATATTTTTTATTTTCTGATGTGCCAAATGGTATCAGTGCATGACTGATCTGAAATGCAGGGAGGCCAATTTAGCACCCAGACTCTTTTAAAACAGAGCAATGCTGGTATACATGCAGAATGTGGTTTGACACTGTCTTGCTGAATTAATCAAGACCTTGCCTGAAAAAGACGTCGTCTGGATGGCAGCATATTTTGGAAAAACGTGTATATATTACTCATGCCATGTGCACTAATGCACCCCTATCCCATCATAAATACTGGCTTTTGAACTGTGCACTGACAACAAGCACAGAGCCTTGACAACTTTAGCCCAGAGGACACAGTGTCCATGATTTCCCAAATGTTGATTCGTCGGACCACAGAACACTTTTCCACTTCACATCAGTCCATTTTAAATGAGCTCAGGCCCAGAGAAGGTGGCAGCATTTCTTGATCCTGTTTATATGTGGTTTCTTCTTTGCACTTTAGAACTTGCATTTGTGGATGCAGCATCAAACTGTTTTCACAGACAGTGTTTTTCAGATGTTTTCCTGAGCCCATGTGATGACAACTACAGAATCATGTCTGTTTTTAATGCAGTGCTGTCTGAAGGCCCAAAGATCACGGCCAGCAAATTGTGTTTTTTGGCCTTGTCCCCTGCATACAGAGATTTCTCCAGATTCTCTGAATCTGTTAATTATATTATGTACTGTAGAAGATGAAAAGCAGCAGTTCTTTGCTATTTTATGTTCAGAAACGTTATTCTTTAATTACTGCACTATTTGTTCGTGCAGTCATATTTTCAGTTAAATATAGGGTTTAGATGATTTGCACATAATTCCATTTTGTTTTTATTTACATATTTCATTCACATTTTACACATTTTTCCCAGCTTTTTTGGAAATGGGGATGTAATTTATATATACATATATTGTTCAGCTTTGTTTTCAAAAATACATTCAGTTGTTTAATATGGTTCTTATTAACTGAAGGAACATCCCAGAATAGTAAGCCATGGTTAACCAACATAAAGGCTAACTACAGCATCTGAAATGGTTTTATTTGATGATATATACAAAAGCCATCAAAAATGTTCTCTTTTTGGCCCTATTGCCCACTACCGTGGGTATGTACAGGACAATGATTGTCTGTAATAATTAACCATATGTTACAGATACAACAGATTGGCTGGATAACTGCTGGAGTGTTTGTTTAACCTGAGCATAATTCACAGTGAACACATTCTTGTTTTATGTATGCAAATTATTACGTCCTCTCTTCCTGAAAACTTGTAGTTCATATTCAAAAGCACATCCAGTATCACACACAGAAAGTGTGAGTCATTACTGCTGAAGCGGAAGAACTTGAAATGAGGGAAAAAGAACAACTAGCATGAGCAGGAAAAAAAAACATTTAGAAAAATGGATAAAAGGGCGCTTTCTATTTCTGAGAGGTTGAACACAATTCAAAATAATATTTAAAAAAAGAAAAAAAAATGACAGGAAATGCTCCTTTGGCATGAGATGAACCTGACATCTCGGGCAGTCTCAAAATCCCTCTCCATTAGGCACAAGTCTTTGCAAATCCTGGTGCACGAGTTCCCTGAGATTCAAAGGTCATTCAGTCGGTTTAGTCACATATGCCAAGTCTTTTAAAAGTCTGTCTTAAATTTGACGTTTTATTTTTGATAATAGTGCAGCAGGTCTATGATTAAGATGTACACTATATGTCCAAAAGTCTGAAGACCCCTGCTCATCTAATGTTTCTTCTGAAATCAAGGATATTAACAGCCAGTTTTCCTCTCTTTGCTGCGGTAACGGCCTCTGCTCTTCTCGGAAGACTTTACACTAGATGTTGGAACACTGCTTTGAGGATCTGATACCATTCAGCCTCAAGTGCGTTATTAAAGAGAGGTGATTAGTTCTGAATCACAAACATCACCCCAACTCATCCCAACACATCTCTGCTCCAGAGAACACGGTTCCACTGTTCCACAGCCCAACGCTGGGGCGCTTTATACCCCCTCTAGCCAGAGCATGGCATTGGGCATGGTGATCTTAGCTCATGTGTAGCTGTTCTATAGCATCCTATTATTATTATAATTATTATTGGACTTGCTTTTCTAATGAGACTGAACTCTTGTGTCGGCAATTGGTGCACCTCAAAGTCACTACTTAGAAGAGATCTCTGGATACTTTTGGACAAATAGTGTATGTTGTATTTGTTGTCTTTGTCTTTTTATTGTCACATGCACACTGTAGCAAATTCGTCAACTGAGATGACACGGCAATAAATATTGAATCTTGCTGATGTCTGTTGTTCCTCACGCAGCCTCTTTGTGATGTAGGTAAAAGGTTCTAAGCAAAAGGCTGCAGTCAAATCCTCTGTTTTTCCTGTCAAGGTGTGAAGAGTCATTGATAAACAAAGTTCCAGTCTGCAGGATTTGCTTCAAACAACCCAGACTTTTAGGATGTGCTTCACATTCCCAGCTTCTGAGTCGGATAATGCCTGAATACTGGCAACAGTCTCATTATAGCTTGGTGTTTGCATTACGCCTTTTGGCCTTGAGCACCACCAGCCTGGTTAAATATTGTCTTTGAGAGACACAAAACACCAGAGCAGTTGGTCACGTTGGAAACAGTCATTTAAAACACCAATAGCACTTCCATCAGCAAGCTGTGGTGACCTCAGATCAGCTTCCTTCTTCTGGACTCACTGGAAACCGTTAGGGGAGTCTGGTTGAGCTTGACTACCAGGAGAGCTTCTATTTTGAGGTAGACTCTCATACTGAGGCAAGGCATCCATAGGTTCAGGGTTTATGACCTGAGCATCTGGTGTTATCGCTGACGACATTGGGGGGTCAAATGCAACCTCAAGGGACTGAACCGACTGCCGAATGCTTTCTTCGTACGTGGGAGGCGGCTGAAGTGACAAACAGAGAAGAAGTCAATCGTAATCAAATACAATTCGTGCAAGAAATGGCACAAATGGCATTTTCCCATTTAGATTTATTGCCTTACTGTTTAAAAAACACTTCACTGGGGCTTGAGTCTTGGCAAAGCTTTCATGAATTATTCATAAGATTATGTATATTAGTCTGAGTTGGGCTGGTTTTTAATGTTGCTGCTGCCATTTTAGCTTGTGCAAGTATTTACATAGCAAATTTGACAGAGTAGATACAGTTCTCCAGGTCACTGCTCGGTTCATGTCTCATCTTGCAGCTCCTCTCTCTCCCTCTTCATTGGGAGATAAATATGTTTATCTTTTAATGCCTTCAAGCTTAGGGCCCCATGCTTTATAGCAAACCTAAAAAGAAGGCCATTTTAAAAGAATACCCAGAAGTTTTATCTAATCTCTAGCCACTGCATGTGTAGCATAGTATCACTGTCCAAATGCTAAAATGTCCAAACTTTTTACAGGAGAAGGCAAAACGTTCTCAACTTTTAATATAAGGTAGAGTAAAGGGTGTTTTTTCTTCAAGTGAGAGATACAAGGTTCTTGCATAACAGCGACAATAAGTTAGTTTCGAGCAACTGTGTCTTATTACAAGGCTCGATACAGAGCCCTAAGCTCAAAGACATCTAAACAAAAGGCTATTATAATACGCATATAATAAACTCCTATGGGCAGATGCTGTTTTTTCCATTATTTTACTAAGTACATTAAATGCAGTGGACTTGCCTTCCATGGTAAAGATGCTACAGATGCAGCAGACAGACATTAGGCCAAGAAGCACAGAGGTATTCCTATAAATACACTGACTGGTCTTAGAACAGATGAGGTAATTAGACTCGACCAATACCCCCCAGCATGCGAGGGAGACATCCTGTGAGTGACGAGGTGAGGGGGCGGATGGGTCCACCCCCTGACAGGGTCACGGAGAGGAAAGGAGGAGAAGAGAAAAGCACAATAACCACATTCTCCTCTGGTGTTTACTTTTCGGCAGGCTGGGCTTAATTGTGTTTGACAGGCCTTTTTTTCCCCATTAGTTCGTGAGCTCATGTGGAACTCCCAAGTCACACGGCACACCACAAAATCAACATCAAAGGGCAACAAAATGATCCGCCTGTGCACCATGGCAACAGTGCAGGTGAAGTGCCAGAGCCTGAAGAGCCTCCGCTGCTCTGACGCGCTCATATTTGCGAAATTAGTTTGAGCAAAATTGAGGGTAATTCACCCAATGAAAATCTATTATCATTTACTCCTATTACAGAGCAGATGGAGCTGATAGCTGCAGGCCAGTGTGGGGACACAAACTCAAGTGATTCGATTATCATCGCTGACCTCGTGGGCCAACTGCACCTTTGCGACACGCTAAATTGGCTCGGTTACCATGGCAAAAGGAATTCACCTCAGTCGTCATAGGTCCATGGAGGCCAAAGCGGTCGGCTATCATCATGTGGATCTGCCGCTGTCGGTCCTTCTTGCGCACGCTCTCGTATGAGGGCAGGCGAGGCATCGGCGGCTCCAGGGACGGCAGCCGGTACGTGCTGGGCAGGCCAACGTAGAACAGCTGCCCTGGCTGAAGAACAGAGAGTCGTGATTGGTGGATGAAGGATATTGACCAGCAGATCATAGATTCACAGCAAATCCAAAAGCACGAATGACTGCAATACTTGAGGAAGTGCACCCTTTGAGCAAAATAAAAGCTTTTTTAAATGACATTAATTATATAACAGCTTTTTTCCTAGGGCTGTAGTGTTCATTAACCTCAGCGAACACCTTGCACTTTAAACTTGTGACTAGCTTCTCTTACTGCATAACTGTATAACTCCTCTGTACTAGGCCTGTATCAGTAACCATGTGGAAAATAACAGCAGAACAACAGTTACACAAGGTTGGGGGGGGAGGGGGGGTATTTCTTTCCTTTGCTTTACCGTTTTGTCCTGTAATTTTCTGACAGCCCCTTACACCGAGGCAGAGGTGGGAGTACACAGCGATACCATGTAAGTTTCTTTGCCATTCAAGAGAACATACTAAGTGCAGTTCAGCAATGGTTGTGGTTGTAGGATACTGTCATCTTTACTTTGGCCACAAAACTGTAATTAACCTAGTAAGAGAGAACAAAATTGTGAATGCCACAAACTTTGCCACCTGAGAGTTTGTGGCCACTTAGACTAGCCTGCCTTCTTCTGACACGGTCATCTGACACCACCTGATGAACAAGAGCTGGGATACAGTTTTACTTATCCCAAGGCTGAAGTCAGTTTTCAGTCTGAAACCTGACACTGTGGTGTGAGGACATCCTAAAATCTACCCCACAGCATAGAGGTGTCTTTGAGTATAGGTTTATCTGCCTAGATATCTAGAACAATGTACAAAAAATGCAGTATTAATGTAGGTTCTCTCATAACCCAATGTTTTAAAGTTGTATTAAGGCAGCATTTACGTCTGCATACACTACTGTCTTACTATGGTTTACACAGTGTAATCAACAGATGAACACTTTTGAAAACTTTTTAAAGTTTTTAAACTTTTCACCTTCAACCGGGGTCTGTTACAAGGGTAACCTGACAACGTCAACAGGGACAGGCCTACTCTATGCTATATACTTATTTGTTGTAAAGAAAAATACAAAAATGCATCCATTTTGGCATCTGTTCATATCATACTGTAATATGCTGTAAATTATAGTTATTATATGTCTCCTCAGACCCTGAACATATGTAGATATTCACATATTTATTCTAGCTCCTTTTACAACGGCTGTTCCATATCTACTCTCTTACCCTTTTTATCTGTAATCTGTTACAGCCTGTGTACTAGTCTGGTCTGTTACATGTCATACACACGTGCTCTCACAACACAAATTTGTACGTGCAACATACTTCGCGAAATACAGGGATTCTGATTCTGACATCAAAGAGTAGCCGATAAAATGGAAGACAATAACCACATTTTTATGACGGCCTTAAGGGGTCTGGGAAAAATATCCCCTAAGGATGAGAAAAATATGTTATAATTACCTTACCTGAGTATTTGAATTATCAAGCCTTGTGTTAGAAGGCATTTCAGCACAAGGTGAGCCCACCAGAGTCTGTCTGCTGCTGTAGTACTGGGAGGGAGCCTCCTGTGGAAAGGTTAAAGGACATTATTACACTTCAGCATGAGCAACACTTCGTTTTCGAGCAAAAAATCGTTCTCTTTTGCAGAAAAGTGACAGCACAAACCACTAGCGCAATATTTAAAGGGCAACTAAATTTAAACGTCAGACAAAGACAGGACATGGATGTAAAATCATGGCCTCTTCTTTGTGTTGTCGCCCATTCCCATTCCGACAATGTTAAACCCAGACCTTTGGCCGGTCATAAATTATTGGTGGCAATGACTTGGACCACCAAGCGACTTCCTCACAACAACCTGCCCCCCTCCCAAACAAGATTAAGGCAGGCGGCCACTGTATGACGCCAGGGAATTCTTTTGGCTCAGCCGGACGCTAGGTGATTACCAAGCACCTAAATGGGGTTCTTTGTGTCCAGAGACAATGCAGTGTCTTACTGTGTCATCCGCGCCCCTAGTTACCAACCCCTGATACTAGTCTTTTAAAGGCCTTAACTGTGTTCCTCTCTTGTCTCTTCAGCAGGTACCACTTAACGAGCGTGCTCCGATTTACGGCCCCATATGCCACCTAAGTAGCAGTACAGCATGTTCGTTTGTCAGCTGATGTGACACGCAGATATATTGAGAACGAGTTTATGTGAGGTTAAGCTTTGGGAGCTTCTCTGAGATATCCTGCCCTACGAGCTGTGGTGGTTGGGTCTAAAATTAAATGTACAGAATTTTCGAGTAGAGCTGGTAGAGCTGGATGGCAGTGGTAAAAATTTAACATGATATTTTTCTTATATATCAAGAGTGCACTACAATTTTTTTCACGTGACTGTAGCTTAAAATGAAACTAAAGGGAACCGTACACAGTATTACGAACACTAAACAATCAGAAGCTTATGTACTTCAATGAATTTTAAACTGTTCTACCAAAACAATCAGAAATACCCCTCACAATACATATAATGGCAGTTAACTACAACTACAAATGAATATTGTTCTGTTAGACCAACTCCGAAACACTGATGTAGATCCCCCCCTTACCCCAAATGTAGTCAATCAGCCAAGACATGTTTGGTGTCTGAGGTCTGTTTCTTTTATTTTTATCTCTGGATCTACAAGGCTAAGATAGCATAGTAAAAGAAGCTTCCGGCTCCCAGCTGGCTATGTGGTTTCTGACACTTTACGACATACTGTTATCTATTAAAATGGACAAAAATACCGGCTTCGTGACATGTTTGGCTATGTGACATACTTTTGCCTATTTTCATAAATAAAAGTATGTCATACAGTGTCAGAAACCACCAGCAGCCAAGCATGTTTTGGCTGATCTAGGTTTGGAGGTTGGTGTAGTTTAGTGGTTAACACCTCTGCCTTCTACGCTGTAGACTGGGCTTCAATCCCCACTTGGGTAACCCCCCTACACTATACCAATAAGAGTCCTTGGGCAAGACTCCCAACACCACCTTGGCCTACCTGTGTAAAAAATGATCAAATTGTAAGTCGCTCTGGAGAAGAGCGTCAACCAAATGCCGTAAATGTAAAAATCTACTACATTTGCATTAAGAGGAATGTTATGTACATTTGATTTTTGGCCAAACATTCTCTGGATGGTCATGCATAAAGCACACGTAACTCCCCAGTACACATATCCCAGCTTCAATGGTGACGTCACTCTCTGACGTGTTATGACCTTTCCCACCGCCCCTGCCAGCCAGGGCCGAGAGAGGCACGTTTGGTAAAAGCAAGGTCAGGGGTCACCTTCCCTCGCTGGTTCACACTTTCAAGAGCCTTAGCTGTTGTGGAAAAAAAAAGAGAGGCGTCCTTTTGTTTAGACCCCCCTGATTCAGGCAGTGTGAAAAAGCGCAAGCGTGTAAAATTAGGGCCAAAGTCGGGGGAGGACCTCTTCAGTGGTGTGCCTTTTTCAGTGCCCGACCTAAAAGTAAAGCCTTTGTCTCCTCAGACCTCCCCCCACCAACCACAGAAGGGTCCAGCTACCATTCATGAGAAAAGCCCCTAAGAAAAAGGGAAGGTATAAGTAAGTAAAAACAAGTCAAGTAGAGTCCTCATAGGACACTTTGACAAAGGGCTATCATTCTAAAAGGGTCCCTCTGTCAACTGTTTTAGCACAATTTCTTTGTGTACAATTAACCTGCAATGAAACTAACCAGAAATCTAAGTCTTTGTCTACAATGTACGGCTTCATCCACTAAAACTGCCTTAAATAGGGCCTGACCAGTATGAAGATTTCGTGACTGATACTGGTTTCAAAAAGCTAAAATTCCAGTAATATAAATGAAGGGCTCTGTTGCAAAATGCATGATAGACCACTTTCGAAGACATTCTTCTTTTCCATTGTTGGCAGTGGGTTTTACACACACACACACACACGCAATTACAGTGCTATATTATGCATAATAACTCCTTTAATAGAGAAATAAAAATGTGTTTTCCATCATACATCAGTTATTCTTTTCATTACTCTTTATATCCAAATGGATTATATCCAATAAAACATTTTGACATGAAACTCTTCAATTCTATATTCTGTGTTCGACTTGGAATTGTTGATGTTCAATCAGAAAAGAGGGAAAAAGCCATGCTAGCCATGTGGGTATGTATGTCCTCAAAACAGCAAACTTCATGGTCAGTGTTACTGATTTAGTCAACTAATGTGATGTATGCTGATATAAGGCAAATCACTTTTAAACATAAAGATGTGGAGTTTTATTACTGTTGGTAATATTTATTTGATGTCATATGCTGAGCTCGAAGTTGCGAAGACCATTATAGGTTCAAATCTATCAGTTCAGCCAGTACAGACAAAAATTAAGTGATGGCAATTTTCAAAGTGTTGTGTTCACACTGTGGGCAAAAAGTGATAAAAACCGTTTTGGCACTGATTTGTATTTTGTGTCACTGTGTGAACAGCAAAAATCACTCATAATCTGACAGGTTCAGTTCTTATTTGGGCTACTTTCGTACGTGGCACTTAAATTTGACACATATGTCGCCTCTGTCTGAACAGTCAGAACAGAATTTATGCATCATGTATGAATTCAACTCAACATTCAACTGCGTGCCGGTGGGAAAAGCAACCTTCCAACAACATAATCAAAAGACCTGTTGCTATGGCAACTCTTTACATAGTTCACTTTGGAGGAAAACATGATGAGCACGTACAGTGTATGTACAAGTACACATGGCACTATCTAAAGAAATGAGTCAAACAACTGCTCAAAATCAGGTTTACGTTAAGGGTACTTTGGGGGAAAAAAAAGTAAAGGAGGAAAATGACTAAGATCAGCTTATTTAGCCTGATATCTATTCCCGCTTTTAAAAGTTTGTTTCCACTTGCTAAACAAACACAGAAATGTACCATTTTTTACTACGTCGTTCAATGCGGCCATAGAGATGAATGATTCAGGGAAAATATCTAATTACGATTTTTCGAACCAATACTGCGATAGCAATTCAAATGCAATCTACAAATTAAGCCTTATTTTTTCTTAAGATCTGCATTTTTTCAGGCCACACAGAGTAAAGCAGGACTCTAACTGCAGCTCTTGTGATCTGAACATTGCACCTTCAAATTGTGATTTTGATATAAAATGATTCATTGTTCTGCCCCATTTGAACTCACTCAGGTGATTCTGACATCTGCCCGTCTTAACTGAAGATGGACAACGCGGTGAAGTGTGAACTGTTCAGTCTAAATGTTAGACGCAAATAACCAGATTACACAAATAATAATTGTGGGGCAGTCGTGGGCTGGAGGTTAGGGATTTGGCCCTGTGACCGGAAGGTTGCCGGTTCGATCCCCAGAGCCGACAGTCCATGACTGAGGTGTCCTTGAGCAAGACACCTAACCCCCAACTGCTCCCCGGGCGCCGTGGATAGGGCTGCCCACCGCTCTGGGCAAGTGTGCTCACTGCCCCCTAGTGTGTGTGTTCACTAGTGTGTATGTGGTGTTTCACCTCACGGATGGGTTAAATGCGGAGGTGGAATTTCCCCGGTTGTGGGATCAAAAAAGTATCACTTAACTTAATATGAACAACACAAAAACAATGCAGCCTTGCAAACTCTAGGATGTAAGAAACAGTCCAGCTTCTGGAAGCTTTGTACTTGCTAGCCTTTCCTTTCAACATAAACCACCCCATTATTTATCAGCAGGAATTCTGTCAATACTGATACGTCTGTGAGGCCTCAGTGTTGTCTGATGAGCCTTAGTTCTCGGTGGCCAAAACCTGATACTGTAACTACCATATTATGAGTTGTCAATGACTGTTATTGTGGGTGTCATGACGGGTGTTATCAGAGCCATTTCCTATTCATGTTCTATTATAAGGAGAAAGCTGTTACAGCCGTAACCTTTCTTTCCTCCTGACATGTAACACGAGTGTCGGCACATTGGTCCCTGAACCAAACGTAGCAGCAGGTGGGCATGTCTTTCCTGTGGGTGAGAGAAAGGTTGGGAAAGCATTGTCCCTGCTTTACCAAGATAAGCTCCAAGTTCCTCTTGGGGCCTGGCTAAGATTGACACTCAGCAGGAAGAGGAAGCTCTGAGGATGTTATTGCTAGAGTGTGGGCTGCAACACAGGGGACACTTCCTTGCCCAACATCATTCAGGCTAAAAGCTACCCACTGATATTGATCTGGGGCAAGTTTCCTCTAAGCAAATTCTGCGTGTAAAGCTTATATATTAGATGACAGTAGTGCTTTGAGACCGTAACACTTTTACCAGGACCTGATTAAGGACCAACACAGGTCTAAAATTAAGTGTAGACTTGACTCATAAGGCCTTAATCCAAGTCAGGAGTAGACAGTTCTAGACCACTATAAAATATCCATTTTCTAAGCCGCTTCTCCCTCAGGGTCACGGGGGGTGCTGGAGCCTATCCCAGCGGTCATCGGGCGGAAGGCAGGATACACCCTGGACAGGTCGCCAGTCCATCGCAGGGCAGACTGACAGACACAGACAGTCACACACACACAGGGGCAATTTAGCACGTCCAATTGGCTTGACTGCATGTCTTTGAACTGTGGGAGGAACCGGAGAACCCGGAGGAAACCCACGCAGACATGGGGAGAACATGCAAACTCCACACAGAGAGGATCCCGGTCACCCGGCCAGGGAATCGAACCCAGGCCCTCCTCGCCACTGTGCCACTATAAAATACGTGACCCTTCAAACCTCTCAGGGTGCTGTGCTTACGCTCAACAGCCATGGGCTCATCTACGGATCTGACAATAAAGATAAATGGACTCTTACAAAGCAAGAGAAGACCACAAAAGATATCTAAACACTTTCTTCTTGTCTTTTCCTGAATGCCTTTAAGAAATTGAAGTGAAAAAGAACTCCCGTAGTCAAGACAAGATGCTGAAGATGAAGAATATTCTCACAGTGAGTGAAGACACTGAAGGAACTGGAGGGAAAAAAAAAAGATCTACAAGAAACGTTTGGCGGCTGTGATTTGAGTCGAAGGGGGTCTTACTAAGTACCGTCTGAAAGGGTGTTTAAATGTACGCACACAACCGTATCCTATGTTTATATGATATGATGTTTACACTTTCCCAACCCACTGACTCATCATAGTGTTGTGGGACTAGTCTGGGACTAGGGAACAGTGTTGTTTATGAAGCGGTGTTAAATATAAAGCACTGCTGAAAGAAGAATGAGGAACAAACAAAGGTTTTGATCATAAAAACAAACTAAGAGGGAGCGATTCACCAAAAATGTAGCATCAATTTACTTGAAAACACAATATGCATCATGATATTTAGTCAATTTAATTTAACATTCAAAAATCAACTTCACCTCTTAAAGTCTTTCATGTCCTAAATAATGATGATGATAATGATTATTATTATTATTATTATTGTTATTGTTGCTGTTGTTCAATAATTACACAATGAAAAACAATTCAACAATGCAGGGTAATTCTTAGGTTATAAGACTGAGGAAAGCAAGTCTTTAAGAGGTTAAGAATGGCGGTAAAATCAATCAGTAAAAGCAAATTAATAAAATAAGATGATGTCATAATGGGCTGACATCCAATCAGCTACTTGCTACTATGCTATTTATGTTGTTTACAAAGTTGTTTACAGACTCTAGAATTGGTCTAAATCTAGGTTTTGATACAGGCCGTTCAGAGTAGAAATACTGACCCATTATGTGCTCAGAAAAGCATATCGTGATATAATTTATCATAAGAGTGATAACATACACTCACCGGCCACTTTATTAGGTACAGTAAAAGGTTGGACCCCCTTTTGCCTTCAGAACTGCTTTAATTCTTCGTGGCAGACTTTCAACAAGGTGTTGGAATCGTTCCTCAGAGATTTTGGATGGTTATTTGAGTTCCTGTTGCCTTTCTATCATCTGGAACCAGTCTGCCCATTCTCCTCTGACCTCTCACATCAACAAGGCATTTTCGTCCACACAACTGACCGCTCACTGGATATTACCTCTTTTTCGGACCGTTCTCTGTAAACCCTAGAGATGGTTGTGCGTGAAAATCCCAGCAGATCAGCAGTTTCTGAAATACTCAGACCAGCCCGTCTGGCACCAACAACCACGCCACGTTCAAAGCCCCTTAAATCCCCTTTCTTCCCCGTTCTGATGCTCGGTCTGCACTTCAGCAAGTTGTCTTGACCACCTCTACATGCCTAAATGCATTAGGTTGCGGCCGTGTGATTGGCTGATTAGCTATTTGTGTTAACAAGCAATTGAAACCTGTACCTGATAAAGTGGCCGGTGAGTGTATATCATCATATTACCCACCCCTAGGGCAAACACTGAAAATGGTTGATTGTAAGCTGGGATAACTTAAGTTACACTGTTAATTAAAACACAGTTCTGGACTGACCTATTCTAAACACATTGCTTTGAGGTCAGACAGCCCACCTCTGCCAGACCCTGAGTGAGGGCGAGAGAGGTCAGTCGGAACACTCGGGCTCCGCTCCTGCCGGCAGCGCACTGGGAGTTTCCCTCCTGCACGGTTACGGATCTGATTACTGTGTAACGTTTGCCAAGATACAGTACGCTGCTAGTCAATAGACAGACAGGAACAATCAAGCCATTATGCCCTGCTTAGTGGAAGCTCTATTTGGGGAGATAATTCATGACGTTCACAGCCACTGCATATCACTTTCACTTGCACATAGCTTCATTGTGTTTACTGGTGTAGTGGATGGTGTCTGCGGTACGAGATAATAGCACAGCTGGATCAGGTCACAATCTGTGTTTCTGACGCTTTACGAAACAAAGTCTTTTCAGAGTCGTGTGGTGTTTTCAGTTCCTCATTCTAGATTAACCCCTTAAATCTGCAGGCTCATAACTGGGGTAGTAATACTAAATGACTCTTCTCTTGCGTTTTTAAAATAACAGTTTGATTTAGTAAATTTAGGAAATAAAGCTGTTAAAACAGCTCATTTTGAATTCATCGCCATTATGTCACAAAACCCGACACATTTCCTATTCAGAATAAAGCGGTTTAGCTCCGCCCATTCACGCTAAAGTTATATGAAGTGTTTCACCCTATACTGCTTTTTGAATGACATACAATAAAGAGTATGCAAGTTATAAGGGCGATCGTTTAAGATGCGGCAGAATGTGAACCGGGCCTTTATCACTTGGGTTGAAGCAAACGCATGTATTGAGCCACATCATGTCTTATGGAAACATCAAAAGGTCTAACTTCTGACTGTAACACTGCAGCCTCTGTAATGAGCTTTGATCAGCCAATCAGAACTGAGATCATTTACATTAATCAGTCTTAAAGGGACACCGTGTTTGATTTTTAATAGTCATGCCAGTATTTTGGTGTACAAATCCCTCTCTGCTGCGTATATAACAAAGACTATTATGATGGACAATAACAAATAAAAAAACCCAGAAAACCCATCAACTCTAAAGATATATGAGAAGCTGATGGGCAGATGCTTCAGAGAGTTTTCTGTGCATTTCACAGGGAAACTACTGTCACAGGGTAGTAAATCACACAGATCTGGCAGAGATTAGGTTGAAAACTGCTGTTACTTATTATTCAGTAACTATTATAAATCATTTGTTAACTAGGATAAAACTAATACGTAAGCGATTTAGTTAGGAGAATGAAGTATAAAAGTTTGGATCCATTTACAGGCTCTTGCAGTATAAGGGGTTAAATTAGCTTTGCTGGATTTGGCATATCTAATGCTCCCACTCCCTTATCTGAGCCAAAACACTTGGCACAGCTCCTAATAGCAGCTGTGGGTTAGAGCAGAGATATCTCCAAGAAAGCCAGATATCTCTAGGTTGGGTTCGATCAGAGATATCCTCAAGAAAAAGGAAGCGTAATCAACACAATGTTTGTGCAGACCACCAAACAGGCTTCTGATAAAACTAACGGCAGAAGATACTTCCCAAACAAAACAGGCAGAATAGGGCTGACCTGGCTTTTTCACAGCTGGCTAGCTTGTCATTCTCTCGACTGTTTGTGGTCGGGGAGCAAGATTTGCAAGAGCGTGAGTAAGAGGAGGCTCACCAAGTCTCCATGTGAGTTTCGAAAAGCTCTGACTTTGCAACACAGAGGGTCCTTCCGGAAGAGCAGAGACAGCAGCACGGCGATCACCACGAAAAACACCAGACAAGAAACTGCAGAGGAAAGAAAGATGATTCATCGATCAGACTTTTGACCACCATTCATGTTAGATACCATTCCTCTGACATCTCGCCAACATAGTGAAGTCTGAGCTACTTCACTTTTAAAACAAAGGTGCCAAAAACCAGTTCTGCTGGTTCCTTAAAGAATCCTCCAATAAACGGGTCGTTAAATACGACGTAGGAGCGTGAGGAACCTTTTAAAGCCCTCAAATGTCAAGAACCTAAAGGAAAGGTCCAAACTTTTACTACACACTTCTACAACTGAAAGACGAATTCCAGTGAGTGCAGTGGTTTCTTCATTATTCCATCACTGATAATGAAGATAACTCTTCTTGACAATGGCAGAAATAGGAACCCAGGGTCATGATGTCAACAGCAATATCCAAATTGATTTACTATAGAAAGCGAGCAGTGGACCTACATGTGTCTTCTCAGTTTTTCTATGTGATGCCGTTAAGGGTAAAATCTGCACATTTTTTTCTGGGGCCTATTTTGCCTTATAACACCTCTCCAGCACGAATGGATTCAAATGAAAACATTATAGTCCAAAACTTTAGCATAAAACTACCGTCTTAGGAGTCCTGCAGGGTGCTTCTACTCATCTCATGTAATACCTTTTTGTGAGGTTGATTTTAGGGGTACTAAACTCTTTTGGACGTCTGGTTCCTATCACCACCACTGTGACATGTCTCCAAACAGAACATTTAACATCGAAACACCGAATTACATTTTAAAGATTGAATTATGCAGACAATAATGAAAAATCAGTGTAATTCCTCTTTCAGAATAACACCGTTGTCCATGTAGTTACTCAGTAATAAGCCTTAGGTTATAATAAGCCTGTAATTTTAAGGTCTAAAGTTAGAAACACATAATATAAAGGCTGTGTAGCAATTTTGTGTACAAAGTTTTTATAGCACTGTACATTAAAGCCAAGAACCTTTTAGGAGCCTTTATTTTTAAGCTTATAGTAACGGCCTACATACAGACACTTGAAGATCATGATGTTTTAATAAACACCGATGCTGGATAATATTGTAGGCTGCTCTTATTCATTTGATAAATGCTTTTTTATTAAGATTCCATAAACGTATATTCCCATATACGCATATATATTATCCCAATCGTATTTTCAGACACATACACATAATTGAAGGTGGAACTCAAACGAAGAACACCGATAAGTACGGCCGACCTTGTTCATTTCATTAAGACACTTCCATACACTCATTTTACTAGATTATCTGAGTAATCTGTGATAACAAGATTACAGCAGCATATCAGATTATTGTAGCATGTATCATAAACAAACGAGCCAAATCATTATTCATTCATAACCATCGTAATAGTTCAGTAAAGGCAACCACGAGTTCTACATAAAGAAGCATTGCTTAGATGGTTCTTCGCATGGTTAGATGGTTCTTCAGATTGATGCAGTGTGCTGTATGTGGTTCTATATGGAACCTTTTGGAAAATGGATCTATATAGCACCAAGTAGGGTTCTTCAGAACAACTGAAGACCCAATGTTGGTCGGAAAGGTTTTATACATATACACATATATGTATATAAAACCATATACAACACATTTTCCATCAATCTGGAGAACTATTTAAGCATGAAATGGTTACCAATAGAACTCATGGTTCTAGATAGAAACACTGGGTACAATAAACTTACTACAGCCAAGCATGTAAAGGCAAATGAAGGGACATGCTGAAGTCCACTTTAAGGTCATGCTGGGCAGAGAAAAACAAAGCCGCACTTACAGGAAGCCACGATGATGGTGAGCTGGTCCGTTTGGAAAACCGTGGAAGACACGGTTGGAGGAACGGCGGTGGACATCTCTGAGAAACGGCTCCAGCCGTGTCATAGCAGCTAAGCGGTGAAGTTTGACTCCCCTCTGTCCCGCTCCATCTCGGACTGGAGGGTGAGAGCCCTCCTCCTCCTCCTCCTCCATCTCCTCCTCCTCCTCCTCCTCCCTCGATAAGAAAAAAGTTCTGAACGTCAGTCACGACTCGACGCGAGTAGCCTAGCCGCCTGTGCTAACCACGAAGAGATGAAAACACTGAAAACGTAAAGGGGAACTCCACCAATTTTTCAGAATTTCTGCACAATTAAACTGTTAAGACGTAAACAAAGTCATTAGGAGTGGTTTGGTGTGGCGAGCTCTAGGCTAGAGAAACTTCACAAGTCAGATTAGTTCACATTGGTGATGATAGGAACCAGACGTCTGAGGACTGAGTAGTTATTACGTGAAAGGTTGTGAATACATTGCCTCATGTCTAAAATATTGTTTTACAGTAGGTTTATTTTTGTCTAATATGTATTTGAATACATCCATTTATGGTGGACGGATACATGAAGGGTGTTCTAAGGCAAAATAGTTCCCAAAGAAAACGTGCTTAATATTTACCACTATTTTACCATCATTAACATTACATGTAAAAACTCTGTAGACACATGTAGGTCCACTGGTGGTTCTGGATAGGCTATATTTGTGTTGTTGCCATCGGGAGACCTTGTTCCTACCACTGCTGTAGAGAAATCTGAGTCTACAATCAGCCACTTCACATCAAACTCTGAATGACTCTGTTTACAGCTCAAGGACTGAATTATTCAGAAATGTTTAAAAGTGGTGGAATTCCCCTTTATAGTGTGAGAGCACCACAACCTGTTGCTGGTGCCTCTGAGAAATCCATGGCATGGCATTCCACTAGCATTCACTGGTTGGCCTGGAGATGAGGGGGAACTTGGGGCTTTTTTCAAAAGTGGGCCGCCTATTGGTAGTGAAATAAAAGTGCCTGCCTTCTGTGCACGTTCAGCTGCAAAGAACCAGCTTGTTTTGTCTACCAGTTAACCAGCCTAGTCTGTTTGCTGGCCTCATCCTGACCAGTGTCCATAGTTAAAGGTAGTTTATGACTGACTTGTGTCATAGATATACACAGGGCTGGGTTTGAAGGGGGTGGGAAGGGTGTAGGGTGCAAGGGGCTGTCACCTCTTGATCAAAAACATGCCCCTTTTCTATCACCTGTGCATTTATGCCATGATGTCATCTTAAATTTCTACTTTTGGTATTTGCATTCGCTCCATATTCTGGATATCCCCCTTGCTGCCATGTATCAATGACGTATGGCCCAAAAATAAAGGAATAGTACATAAAAATCAACACAAAGTCACTATTGTCACAAGTGATTTACACTGCGGCTGCACCTGAAATGGGTTCTAATACCAGGGCATTAAAAAAAGGTTTATTATTGGCATCTAGGCAATCTAATTACACGATCAAGTTAGAGATATCTGAAAAGGTATTTTGGATATTGACCGTTCTACTGAATTACATCAAACTGCAGTCCCACAGTAAAAACAATTAAGAAAGTAAAAAAATGCGTTAGATGTTTTCAAGGATTGTCTTATGTTCTGTTCAAACCCAGAGCATTGATTAAGATAGTATTAAGAAAAATATATACAAAATCATCATTATAGGGTACTTTGTATTGGGCAGTTGGGAGGTCATCAGTGTGTAACATAACTGTCACAACTAAAACACATATTTTCTGAAATTCAGTTCACTTGGTTTGTGTTTTAATGGAAATTACTACGACTTTATGTTATGTTAGTCAAGTGCTGGCTGTCGTTTTTAAGTTATACTCAACATTAGCCAAAATTGTCTCGACCAAATTAGTCAATACGGAAACATTTGCTGAGGTTTTGGTAGTGTTATTATTGTTTTTGGAGTTGAACAATGGATTGTTCAATACACACACACACACACACACACACACACACACACACACACACACACACACATACATATATATATATATATATATATATATATATATAAGTATGTAAAAAGTATACTTGCATCATCCTCCTTGATTTTTTTAAACTTAGACCATTTACATGTCCTTTGTAATCTTTCTCACTAGAACCAGGTACTGCCTACGGTTGGTAGCATCAGCTATCCTCAGAGGTTCCCCATCGCGTGTTCAAGTGGTCTAATGTAGAAGCAGAGTTTCACATGGACACCCCTGAAGGTGGAAGTATTTAACAATGAAAGCCTGTGCCTGAAAATGAATGGTACCAGACTTCTGCGAGAACTTAGCAGAGACAAATCATCAAAACATCTGTTTTATTAGGCAGCTGAAGTTTGCATTAAAACAGATAATATCCAGCATCACTAGTTGAATTGAATTTCCTTTCCTATCTGCCTTTCTCCCACTGTAAATAAAAAAATTGCGGTCTTAAAAGTTACACCTTAAAAAATTGCCTTCAAATTTTTGGGTTAATTGAACTTTCTTAAAGTTTAAACCTCAGGGTGGTTTTGCTTGGGCTGTAGACTTAGACTGTAGACTAAATATACTGGCAGAGCTGACTAGCATGCGAATCCACGTGGTTACCAGATCAGGCCAAACCAAGGGTAGTAGATTGTAGAGTAAGTGTTATGGGAGCCAGTGTGAGAAATTGGACTTCAGAATTAAACAGGACTTCCATCAGAAACTAGCATTTAATGTGTTATAGGTCATATGTAATACTCTGTAGCACAGCATTGCATGCCTTTCCCTCTTTGTTGGACAGAATTCATGGTTTTGTATCCTTTTTCTGTTTTCATCCATCAGTATTCTCTCACTACAAGAGCCAGCATGCATTAGGCAATCAGTGGGAATCCCATCCACGGTGATGAAGCAAACCTTAATGCTCTGATGTAGCATCTTTTAAATGCAGATCAGGTATCTTGTTTCCTAGTAGTGTGTTAGTTATCTGGCTTCCTTCTGCATTCGTCAGCATTTCAAACAGCTCCACCTTGAAGATATATCCCCAACGTTTTTTCCTTTTCCTTTTTTAAACCAGAAAATCTTGTAGACTAATGTCAGACTGCTGTTGCGCCACTACAGTAGGCATGCTTTCTGAGTTTTTGATTTGGGCCCTATCACTATTTCACTATTATAGGTAATGATTTGCTGGAGCTGCCTCTTTCCACCTGCACTATCTAGTCATTCATCCATGAAGAGCTTTGATGTCTCCTCCAGTGTTGTAGCACCATCTACTGATATTGAGGACTGTCTTTTGATTGATCGTATGAGGAAGTCTGCTAACAGCCTACAGCATTTCATTTGTCCTAGGCTAATCAATGGCGCCCTTGTAATGCTACACGTTTCACAAAAGGGTACCATCAACCTGGGAGAGGCTCGTTCACGCTTCCTTTGAGATGTTTCCCAGCCATGGGCCATCAGTGGCTGATGAAATCTAAAATCTGAAAATAGGCCTGTGCAAGGCCAATCAGACTAAAGCTCATTTGGGATGACTCCAGTTTCTTCATAAGAAGATTCCATTGTCACTTATGGTTCCTTAAAATCAAATAAAATGCAGTGTCAGTGAAGGCTAATTGAATAGCCTTAAAATTGTACACGGAAGCATTTTCCAATATTATAATCTGAGTCACTGCAACCCATTGATTCACCTATACGCTTTGGACAGCCACAGTAATACATTTTAGTTGAAGGATGGTGGAGCTGAAACAATGGGTGATGCTCTCAGGAACAAGGATGAAATTAGGTGAACTATTTTTAATGTGTTTTTTTTCTTTTTGCCTTTTTTTCAACATGTTTTTGCCACTTGAAGAAAAAGGGCCATGTAGCATGTCACAATAATGAATTAGTGTCTCATAATCATGAGATTGTTGCTCATAATTTTGACTTAATAGCTCATAATATTCCTTTATTTTTGGGGCATACATCATTGATACATGGCAGCAAGGGGGAATATCCAGAATACAGTGTGTGTAGAATTATGAGGACTTGGGAATCACAGAGAGAAAAATATAGTCATTTAGCAAATCATAGTAATGAGAAAGTTGCAAAGTCATAATTATGACTTACTTTCTCATTATTATCACAAATTTTCTCATTATTATGACAGCATCTCATTATAATGATGTTTTATAATAATGTTTTACTATCATCAAATTCTCATAATAATAAACATTTTTGGGGCAGTTGTGGGCTGGAGGTTAGGGAACCGGCCCTGTGACCAGAAGGTTGCCGGTTCGATCTCCAGCGCCGACAGTCCATGACTGAGGTGTCCTTGAGCAAGACACCTAACCCCCAACTGCTCCCTGGGCGCTGCGGATTGGGCTGCCCACCTCTCCAGGCAAGTGTGCTCCCTGCCCCCTAGTGTGTGTGTGTGTGTGTGTGTGTGTGTGTGTGTGTGCTCACTAGTGTGTATGTGGTGTTTCACTTCACGGATGGGTTAAATGCAGAGGTGGAATTTCCTTGTTGAGGGACTAATAAGTATCACTTACTTAACTTAAAATTTTCTCATAATTATTAGATGCCAATTCATCAGAATGTCAAAATAATGAGATGCTGTCATAATAATGAGAAAATTTGTGATAATAATGAGAAAGTAAGTCATAATTATGACTTTGCAACTTTCTCATTACTATGATTTGCTGAATGACTATATTTTTCTCTCTGTGATTCCCAAGTCCTCATAATTCTACACACACTGTATTCTGGATATTCCCCCTTGCTGCCATGTATCAATGATGTATGCCCCAAAAATAAAGGAATAGTACATAAAAATCAACACAAAGTCACTATTGTCACAAGTGACTTACAATTATATTTGGCTGCAGTTGCATCCAAAATGGGTTCTAATACCAGGGCATTAAAAAAATGTTGATTATTGGCATCTAGGCAATCTAATTACACGATCAAGTTAGAGATATCTGAAAAGGTATTTTGGATATTGACCGTTCTACTGAATTACATCAAACTGCAGTCCCACAGTAAAAACAATTAAGAAAGTAAAAAAATACATTAGATGTTTTCAAGGATTGTGTTATGTTCTGTTCAAACCCAAAGCATTGATTAAGATTGTATTAAGAAAAATATATACAAAATCATCATTATAGGGTACTTTAAACCAGCCAGGGTGTACTTTTGTACTTCTGGTGCCGGTCGCAAGCCCGGATAAATGGTGAGGGTTGCGTCAGGAAGGGCATCCGGCGTAAAACTTGTGCCAAAACTATCATGCGGATCACGAATATGATTGCCATACTGGATCGGTCGAGGCCCGGGTTAACAACGACCGCCTCCGGTGCTGTTGAGCAGCAGGGTGCCGGTGGAAATTGGACTACTGTAGGTCGAAGACCATCAAAGAGGAGAGGAGGAAGGCGGGTTAGAAGGCAGCGAGAGAGAAGGAAAGGCAGGAGTGTGGAGGTTAGAGTAGGGACTCTGAACATAGGGACAATGACTGGTAAAGGCAGAGAGCTTGTAGACATGATGAAGAGAAGGAAGGTAGATATTCTGTGTGTCCAGGAGACCAGATGGAAAGGAAGCAAGGCCAGGAACATTGGAGGTGGATTCAAACTGTTCTATCATGGTGTAGAGAAGAAGAGAAATGGAGTAGGGATAATCCTAAAGGAGCAGCTTGTGAAAAGTGTTCTGGATGTAAAGAGAGTGTCAGACAGGATCATGAGCCTGAAGTTGGAGGTTGATGGTGTAATTTTGAATGTGGTCAGTTCATATGCACCACAGGTTGGTTGTCAGTTAGAGGAGAAAGAGGAATTTTGGAGTAAGATGGATGAAGTGGTAGATGGTGTCCCTAGAGAGGAGAGATTGGTGATTGGTGCAGACTTCAATGGACATGTTGGTGAAGGGAACAGAGGGGATGAAGAGGTGATGGGTATGTTTCTGGAGAAGGCATATGATAGGGTGCCAAGAGAGGAACTGAGGAAGTCAGGTGTAGCTGAAAAGTATGTTAGGGTGGTGCAGGACATGTATGAGGTGAGACAGTGGTGAGGTGTGCAGTTGGAGTGACAAATGGTTTCAAGGTGAAGGTGGGGTTACATCAGGGATCAGCTTTGAGCCCCTTCTTGTTTGCAATGGTGATGGAAAGGTTGACAGATGAGGTCAGGCAGGAGGCTCCATGGACCATGATGTTTGCAGATGACATTGTAAACTGTGGTGAGAGTAGAGAGCAGGTGGAAGAGAATCTGGAGAGGTGGAGGTTTGCACTGGAGAGGAGAGGAATGAAGGTCAGTAGAGACAAGACGGAATACATGTGTGTGAATGAGAGGGAGGCAGGTGGAAAGGTGAAGATGCAAGGAGTAGAGGTCATAAAGGTGGATGACTTCAAATATCTTGGGTCAACCATCCAGAGCAATGGACAGTGTAGAAAAGAGGTGAAGAAGAGGGTGCAGGCAGGATGGAGTGGGTGGAGATGGGTGCCAGGGATGATGTGTGACAGAAGGATAGCAGCAAGAGTGAAAGGGAAGGTTTACAAGACAGTAGTGCGTCCTGCTATGATGTCTGGTTTGGAGACTGTGGCTCTGTCTAAAAGACAGGAGGCTGAGCTGGAGGTGACGGAGATGAAGATGCTGAGATTTTCATTGGGAGTGACAAGGATGGACAAGATTAGAAATGAGCAGATCAGAGGGACAGTGAAGGTGGAACAGTTTGGAGATAAAGCCAGAGAGGCCAGGTTGAGATGGTGTGGACATGTGTTGAGGAGGAATAGTGGATATATTGGTCAAAGAATGTTGGAGACTGAGCTGCCGGGCAGAAGGAGAAGAGGTAGACCTCAGAGAAGGTTTATGGATGTAGTCAAGGTGGACATGGAGATGGTTGGTGTAAAAGTAGAGGAGGCAGTGGATAGGGCAAGATGGAGGCAGATGATCCACTGTGGCGACTCCTAAAGGGAGCAGCCGAAAGAAGAAGAAGATCATTATAGGGTACTTTGTATTGGGGGGGTTGGGAGGTCATCAGTGTGTAACATAACTGCCACTACTGAAACACACAACTTGGTTTGTGCTTTAATGGAAATTATTAGGACTTTATGTCATGTGCTGGCTGTTGTTTTTAAGTTATACCCAACAATTGTATGAAACAGCAGCACAAGGCTGGAGAAATGCTGAGCAATTCTCTTCACTCTTTGCAATAAACCACAGGGGAGGCTGATCATCTAATGCATAGTGTTCAAAATAAACAAGGTGCGACGCTAGCTTTGTTTGCCAGTGTAGAGCATTTTCACTAAAAGCTCTTGTGGAGCAAATGATGAAACATAAAGATGCAGAACATCACATGGAATGATGAAACCAACATCACCGTGGGACGTTAATGTCCCACAAATCTCCGAGGCACTTACATTAAAAATGAAAAAAACAGTCTCCAGTGTAAAGTGTTTTAGTATAACGGCCGAACGACTCCATTTGTGGGCCTAAATGCCTCTCGCCGACAAAATCTGAGGATAAAGCACTTGAATTGGAGGACATGGCGAGCTTGTCCATCATTCATTTAGACCCACCTCTGATTCGTCTGATTCAGAATCGTTTGGATGACACAGCTCTTTGTATTCGCCAGACACTCGGCGAACCGACTCTTCCGACCGAGTCATATGCGACTCGTTGCTAAATGTAAACCACGGGGGAAGGAAAAATGGTGGCGAGCACCCGTGTACAGAAGCTTCTCCGACGGTACAAACTCGCTATCGCC
Organism: Pygocentrus nattereri; assembly: GCF_015220715.1. Classification (NCBI taxonomy): domain Eukaryota; kingdom Metazoa; phylum Chordata; class Actinopteri; order Characiformes; family Serrasalmidae; genus Pygocentrus; species Pygocentrus nattereri. Next base: position 4,401,861 of record NC_051224.1, read on the forward strand.
GCTGCTTTGACCATCCTTCTCATCCAAGGGTTGGTGGTATGGAGCCTCCGGAGTCTGGAGGAGCGAGAGGCGGAGGTGAGCGTGTTTTTAAAACGACTCGGCTTTGGCTGAGTGAGAAACAGTGCTGCTCTCCGCGGCTAGCGGCGGTTCAGTTTGGTGTGTAGTACAGTCGGGTATTGCGCCAACAGCTTAGAAACCGGACCGTTATGATGTTATTCCAACATTATAAGCCACCGCCGTTGTATTTGGCCAAGTAGCCGAGTATTTAATACCGGAATACACACTAAGTTAAGTGCGGTGTGCTAGCTAACAGGCTAACCGAACTGTCTGCACGAGACCGTTGGTGTTGTTGATGTGTGCAGATGTGAAGTAGTCGGGGTTAAAATGCCGCGGTTTGAGTCCTGGCTCCTTAAAACTCCTTCATTTGAGCTGTGTTTTTTGTGTGTTTAAGGTGTGGGTGTACATGGCTGTTCGTCCGTGCTTGGGGCGCCCGGTAACGCTTAACGCTGCGTTAACTGGACAGTGATTCTGTGGCGTTGGCTGAAAAAACTAACTTCTGCTTTTACTGGCCAGTTATCCAGCTAACCAGAGCCGACAACCTGAATGAATCAAACGTGGCTGTGAACGTCTAAAACTGTTTAATGGGATGGTTATGGCAGGCTACGAGCCGAGTCTGACCAGCCACGTTGAATCACAACGTGTAACGACGAGTGTAAGGAATGTGCCTTCGTGTCTGCTTGTGGCTCTCCTGATAAAGCCTAATCGCCCTCCCTGCTCCATAACGGGGTCAGACAGTGTGTGATTAAGTCTGAGGACTTACACCGATGCACAGGCTTCACACTTGGAGCGAACACTTGATGAACGAGGGAAGCTTGAAAGCTGAACTACTTGGCAAATGCATAGCAGATCACTGGGATCCAGTTAGGTATTAAGCTCTTGGAAAGCCAAGGATGGAAGGACTGGAGGACTGTTTAGTGCTTAGTAGATGGACAAGACAGCTGGACTTGTGGTACAGTCTTGAAGACGTTTCACCATTTAAAGCCCCCAAGATGGGGAAGAAGTAAAAACCTTGGTAGACGGTTTAGGTGCTGGTCTTAAAGAGACTCTCTAGCCAGAATTGAACTGCAAGCATTGCTACCTGTTTTGTTTAAACATGCCTACTGGTCTCCTATGGCAGTGCCGGCCGTCTTTAGAGTGAGATGTTGTATAAAGACTAGGAAAACCCCCTTCTGATGATGCGTCTTGAAGGTGGGATGGGCTTCAGTCATCAAAAGATTTCATAGAAGTGAACGCTGTGATTTTAATCGGAATTGCTGAGCAAGGTCACGGTTGTGAGTGTTTTTTTTTTTTTTTTTTTTTTTTTTTAGACCCCACACCACTGTATAATCTGGAAAGATAATTAAGACCTTCAATAAATCTGAATGCTTTTTGCAGTTGTTGGGACGGGCGGATTGGCCCAGGTGTCCTGTAGGACAGGCTTAAACATCAAAATCAGTGGCTATGCTATGTGTATACATACACTCACTGGCCACTTTATTAGGTAAAATAAAAGGCTGGACCCCCTTTTCCCTTCAGAACTGCCTTAATTCTTCGTGGCAGACTTTCAACAAGGTGTTGGAAACGTTCCTCAGAGATTCTGGTTGGTTATTTGAGTTCCTGTTGCCTTTCTATCATCTGGAACCAGTCTGCCCGTTCTCCTCTGACCTCTCACATCAACAAGGCATTTTCATCCACACAACTGACCGCTCATTGGATGTTTCCTCTTTTTCGGACCGTTCTCTGTAAACCCTAGAGATGGTTGTGCGTGAAAATCCCAGCAGATCAGCAGTTTCTGAAATACTCAGACCAGCCCGTCTGGCACCAACAACCACGCCACGTTCAAAGCCCCTTAAATCCCCTTTCTTCCCCGTTCTGATGCTCAGTCTGCACTTCAGCAGGTTGTCTTGACCACCTCTACACGCCTAAATGCAGTGAGTTGCAGCCGTGTGATTGGCTGATTAGCTATTTGTGTTAACAAGCAATTGAAACCTGTACCTAATAAAGTGGCCGGTGAGTGTGTATCTGTAGTGCATGCTGGGTATTGTAGTGAAAGAACACTGATGAACATAAACACAAAAAGGTACAAAATCACAAATTCTACCAGTGGTTAGGCTAAAGTATGCAACACCACGAAACATTTCTATGATATTTACTCGGGAATGCCACCTTAACACAACCTGCTTCCAGACTCAACCAGACTTTATTTGTGGACGCAGATTCAGCGATACGGTAGTTGGTAGTAGAAATACTTAGCTCAAGTGACATGGCAGCAGCTCATGTCTGTCATTTAGGCCTGATATATGATACACTGCTCTCCTAATAAAGTTCCAGGTTCAGCAGAGATTTTGTGCTGCGTATGGAAGAGAGATGTTATCCTCTCTGAGATTCCGAAGAAGCGCCTAACCCAAAAATGCTAGCATTGCTAATAATGGATGAAAGCAGGTGGGGCCAGCTTTAAACAGATGAGCTCCTGCTACCTGGTCCCCTCTGACCTTCATTCATCACCAGCCCCTGTTGTTATTTTGGGGATGAGGTATTGCTTAAAGCTGATTGCAAAGCAGTCGAGGCTTGTTTTGTCCGTCCTGAACTGGAGCAGCCTGCCTCCTCGCTGCAAAGTTTTCCAGAAGCCCCACTCATAATTAGCCCTCATGGGTATGCACCCCCATCTCGCCTCTATCTCGCTGTCTAAGAAGAAGCCTCAGAGCGGCGGCTAAGGTAAGGGCTCGGCAATGTTGGACACCTGAGGAAAACAACATTAGGGATTGTGCTCGTACACACACTGTTGCGCTGCGTTCTTATTCCTTAAGGAACAAGCCACGGCTTGAGTTGAAGGAGAAGCAGATGCTTCTTCCCATCGGGAGGAATTCTGCCGTATCAAGCAAGCGGCGGTGGCCGAGACGCAGCGAAAATGGCCCTCGGGTGCAAGCCCTAATGCAAACGTGGGCTGCAAATGTGACGTGTCGTTCGTGATGAGGAGTAGCTGCAGGGGCTTCGGCGTGACAACTGTTGTCCTCAACCAGGCCGGGAGGACGCTGCTGAATGTAATGGTTCTGACAGGGCTTAAGGCCATGGGCCTGGAGAGAGAGAGCCTCTTTATCATATGCTGTCTTTTTTTCGCTGTTTACACAAGAGGCATAAGCAGTATAGTTTACGGGCGAGTGTGACCTCTCTCTGGGCAAATACACTCAGCATGATGGGGAGGTGATGAAAGAGGCCATTGATTCGGAGGCGCTTGCTCTCAGAGTAGACCAAGGGAATGAATTACTGCACAATGCCGTGGTGTCAGTGTGACCTTTATTACCTGTGTGCGTAAAGATGCATCTGCTGAAAGAGGACGTAAGCCTGGGTTAACTGAGAGAGTTCCCTGTTCCCACTGTGCTTGTTTTAAGTTGGAAGGTTTTCCTGAATGAAGTGTTGAAACGGTGGGTTTTACAGGAAGGCCAGTGATGTTAGTTACAAAATAGAGGTTGACTTCTTTGTGCATTGGTCACTTAAAAAGCTCTCTTTAGCGCTGTATAAGTTTTGTATGGTCATTCTGATGGTTTGCATTGCACTGCAGGATGTGTTGGGCTGATATGGCTTCAGTTGTTTTGTTGCAGCACTAAAGAAATCACTTGTTGCGCAGATGAAGCGTTAGGCCTGTCTCAAAAGGTGCAGTAAGCACTGTGGTTCTCTTCGACGTCTGCACTTTGATGTCATTGACAGCACGCAGGTGTCGGGCAAGGGATCTTGGAGGTGTAGGGTTTGAAATCATGCGTTTCTGACAGACTCCTGCATTGGACAACCTCTACGTGCAGTGGTAGACATTATGCACTGTTGAGTGTCCTTGGCCACAACATGTCATTTTATCCATTAAAAATGCAAAGCATACCTTGTAATTTTATTATTTTTTCCCTTTGAACAAACCAATTAATTCACTGTAATCACCTTGATGGCTAACGTGGCCCCGCCGTGTCTGTCTGGCACCATAGAAGCTGTTCCATTTGCTAATGTTTGCTTATCACTTTATGGGAAAAGGCCTTAAGTAGGTTGGTGTTGCATTGAGAGACTGTCACTGCAGTAGCTAAAGACAAACTAATAATGGTGCTTGTTATTCTATATGTATGTATATCGCTGCTGTCGGAAGAAAACCTTGTATCTCCAAAATGGTAACTTTACAGGAGAAGGAAAAAACCTACTTTACTTTCAATGTAAGTCAATGGAACCAGAATTTTTCCCATGTCATTTTGGGTCATTTCTTTTAGGCCATTCATCATAAAATTTACAAACAATGTAAAGAGTAACAGACACTTTCAAATTATGTCAATATCTGATTATGTTGATCAGACAGAGGTAAACACACCTCTCCACTCTGATTGGTCCTGACCATGAAAGCACGTCACTAAACAAAGATTTGAAAAGATTTACATTTTGAATTTTGAATTGAATAAAAATCCAGTCCGATTCGTCTGTCTCCTTATCTGACATGATGTCTAGCACATCTGTCTTTCAGCTTCTGTTTGGGATGTCCGTCGTAAAACTTTGTTACAAGCTGAAAACTGAAATGTTTAGGTTGAGAAGTGATCTAAAACAAATGTACCTTTTGGAGAATTGAGGTTCATTGTGAACTGTGAAGGATTTTGTTTTTAAAGGAAATATTGCAGACAGCTATTTGAGAAGTTGTTCATAAAAGCAGACAAAGTTTCGAAGCATGTGTGTTTGGGGCTGGCTTTGAAAAAAAACGACAATTTCACATAAACTGTGATGCTGTTTTTAGTGAAATTCCCTCAAATTGCTTAAATTTTTTAAAGAAATGAATTCCCAGCTTGTAGCCTATTTTAGACGTTAGTGTTCGAGTGGGTGTTCAGTGTGTGTCTTGACACATCAAGAACGAGCTCTCTGCACCCGTCTCCGCTGCGTTGGCTGGGTAAATTTAGTATTGTCTTGTGGGCGAAAGGCCCAGTTTAAAGAAGGCTGCACAATGTAGGAGTTTCTGCTGTAAGAGCCGGTGGTTCGTGCCGTCCGACAGTTGGTCTGGGGCGTGTGGTCTCTGGCTCGCCCCCTGTTCCCACAGTTCTTTGCTGTGCATGGGCCAGTGGCGTGTGGCGAAGGCCCAGACTTGGCTGCACTGTCTCACTGCAGCGGGAACTGGTGGGCCATGCTTATGTTATTCTTCTCGCTTTCTCTCTCTCTGTGTCTCTTTCTCTCTCTGCATACTTGCAGGCCCACATCAGCATGCCTGTGTGTGCTGTTGTGGGAAGCGTTCTTCGTCCCACCGCAGGATGAGGTGTTTGACATGTCATTTTTCTGTTATGCTTTGCATGCTTTCATAGTTTGGGTTTACATTCCATACTGTCTGTCTGGCAAGCTGAGAGCGCTTGTCTGTTGTTCTGTCTCTGCAGATGAGGTGCCATGATGTGCTGTGAACCCTCGTTGTGAATGCCAGTTGAAATAAATCTGCTAGATGTTTATAGCAGCCCATGATACATGATTCAACTGCGGTCTAATTCACCGGGAGTAGCTGCATTAAGGTGCCTTTTAGGACTGGGTGGTGTACTAGCGTTAGGATACTTATGATTTTTGTCTTGGTTATTATACCGAGGTGCTACAAATGCATGCAGA